>NW_010300488.1:23637-34821 GCF_000700745.2 Antrostomus carolinensis | reverse complement strand
CGAGCCCCCGGGGCTGGCTGCCTTCCCCTGCTCTTCCAGCAAACGGCACTAACATGTCTGCTCCACATCCACAGGACTTGCTTGGTAGAGCCACCACACTCCCAGCTGAGGACCTCCAGTCATTGGGAGTGCTCAGTGTGTTCATCCAAACCCGGTGTCAGGTCAATGAGATCTCTGCTGGCTAAGGCAGCAAGAGAGGACCAAAGTGATACCCTGTAAGGAGGTCAGAGAAGGCACCCCAACAGCCAAGCCCAAGACCTCTTCCAACCATGACACCACCAACCTCTGTTGGAGAAGGAAAGGAGTCTGCTCTGGCAAAAGCAGATCCACTCTGAATCTTTGAAAATTACTGAAAAACAATGTGCTTTACAGAAACAACTGCACTCAGGCACCTGAAGGAAGCCTTGTCCATGGTGATGGCAGACCATGGGTGGGGAATGATCTTGTCCTCTTTTCCTCCAGCAAGAGCTACCATAGAGCTGGAGGGATGAGGTGGGCACTGGGTGGGACTCACTCACAACCCCCTGCCCTGAAGAAACCAAACAGGGCAGGATAAGTGGGACCAGCCAAAGACAACTTGGTAGTACAGAAAAAAACAACTTAAAATAGGTATCAATTATTAACATGGCTTAGAACCTGCTCCACAAACAAGCCAGGCATGCCAGGAGGAACCCATGTCTGTCTCTAAAAACACCAAAATTGTGATGGTTCAGGAAAACTTTAAGCTGGTGAGAAGCATCGGAGTGCCCTAGCCTCACAAATTATTGGCAGATTTAATGTAAAACCTCATGAGACATCAGAGTTTGAACCAAGATGCTCCACACAACTGATCTCTCCCAGGGTATGTCTTCCACAGGACTGCAGCCCAAGCACTCGGAAGGGATCCCACCCCAAAATCGCATCACTCCAGCTCCCAGTGGCCCTTTCTCCAATTCCAGCAGATTTCATAGGTGCTGGTCACAAAGCAGCCAAGTGAACAGGTGAGCTTGCTGGTGGCACTCAGTGACCATCTAAACCTTTAGTTTTCCTGAAGAAAAAAGGCTCTGAAACACCCTCACAGGGAAATGGTGGAAAAAGTAACGGTGTTTGGTCTAGAAGCAGCACCAAGAAACATGAGCAAAGCTGTACCAGTGAGCTGCAAAAGCCCAAATCACTTCAATAAACCAGCCAGGACTGCTGGATTTTTGTCTCTTCCTCCTCACTCTGCCCCTGCCTTTTTATGACCAGAATAGAGTAAAAAACTCAACCCCAAACCACCAACAGTCACCAACCCCCCCAAAAAAATTCCAAGAAACAAAAGAAGGTAGTCTTGAAAGCCAAAGACAACCTGCTTACCACCCTTGAAAGGTTGGACTCGATGATCTTAAAGATCTTTTCCAACCTAAATGATTCTATGAAAGTCAAGGAGAACCTGCTCACCACCAGACCTCACATCCTAAAAAAACACCAGCCACAAAAACATTACTGTGGCTAGATAGTGAAGGCAGTAACACTTGATAATGTCTAATTTAAAAATCTCCTCTAGTAAATATGCCTTTTATTCTTTTTTAAATAGAGCACCGAGCTGCTGTTGCCTGGTTTGAAATGGCTTCAGTCCATCTGACACGGGAAGAGCTGTGCTGCAGGAAAAATGACCTTAGCAATTACAGATGTAAACTGTATTTTTCAGTCTTGTCTCCCAAGCTGAGCTGTGCCCCAGTGCCATCACCACCCAAAAATAGTCAGTCCCCTTTGGGCTGCCATGTCCTACAGGTGACAGATGATGAGATGGACACCTCCTACCAAACGAGAAAACTTGGACAAAATTGGATTAAAACCAGTTAACCCCCCCCTCCCCTCCTGCCCCAATCATTTAAGATAAGTGACCATTCAAGCAAAACATCATTTTGTTTTCCAATGGCAGCGTCTCTTCCCAGCTCCTGGATACAGCAGGACAATTTGTACATGTCTGCATGATTTTTGTAAAGTCATAGCCTTTGTCACAAGATGTTCATAAAAAATGCAGCTGCTATTTGATACAACTTCCAGGAGAGTTTGAGAATTCTCAGTTTCTGCATTCGTGTGCTTTGGAGAAAAAAAAAAAAAAACAAACAACAAAAAAACCAAACCAGGTTTGCTCTTTTCTGAACTATTTTTCTGCTCCGAGGCCTGAGAGATCGGGGCGAGACAACAACAAAGGGAAAAAGCATCAACCCAGAATAAGATGCCGGCATCAGAGCTCCCCCAGGAGTAATCACAAATAACCAGATAACGTATTTAAATTCTCTTTTTCCTTAGCTGATGTACAAAGAGAGTCAGAGACTTCACCTCACCCAAAAAAAAAAAAGCCCCTCAAAATCCCCCAAATCCAAAGTTTCCCATAGGAAGGTGCTGGGCAGCAGCTGGGACAGGGACAAAGGCGGGGGGACCAACCTCCGGGGGTGGGAGACAAAGCGGCTGAGGACTGTCACCCCCACCCAGCCAAAGCCCCTCAAAAGAAAAGAGCTGAAAAGTCCTGCCCTTGAAGGCCCCCAAGGGTCAAAAGAAACTTCCTTTTCTTCTGTAAATGAGAAGAGAGGGGGGAAAAGCCCACCCTTGGATTTGAGGCTGGTAGGGGGACATCAGCCCACCGGGCAGGGGCCCCCCAAAGCCACCCACCACCCTGGGCACAGGGGTGACACCCACCCAGCTCTTGCTACAGGGTTTTGGGGTGGTTTTTTCCACCCTTTTAATGAAAAGGAAATGCACTTTTTTACATAAGCTCAAAGGAAAATACGCAACAGCTAACTGTGAAACTCGGTGGCCAAGTACCATTCTCCGAGCACGGAGCTGCCGTAATGCCAAAAAGAAAATAAACAGTTAAATAAAGTCAAATAAAACGCCCTTCAGGTCTGTGCTGTGCGTACCCCCCACGCACCCAGGCTGCTGTGTCAGGGGATCGAGAAGCAAAGGAGAAAAATCTTTGCACCCCCCCACCCCAAAACTGAGCTGCCCCTCTGCCCACGTCGGGGTTCGGGGTGAGGAAACCTGGGAGGAATGGGGAAAAAAATGGGAAACGCCGCGATTGCCTGCCCAGAGGAATTTCTGCACAGCGCAGTGCCCGGCTTCGGCAGGGGAAAGAAAACAAGGTTAAGTTTGGCAATCAAATGACAGTCATGCCGAGACTCCTTTTCTCTCCTGCAGCATTCATTTCTGCAGCTCCAAAGTATTTATTTTTGAAATGCTGCAAGTGGCAAGCGGCGAGCAGCGCTACCGTACCCTATTTTTAGTGTAGCAGCCAGTGGCAATGGGTGAGAGAAGATTATTTCTGCCTTATTAAGATAGCAGAAACTGCATTTGCAAATATTCCAGAGTAACACATCCCGCACACGCAGCAGACACGGAGCCACCTTTGCTTTATAACCCTAAAAGTTCACCCAGAAAGTAAAGACCTGGAGGCTCAGGCAGCCTGTCTTGGAAAAATGGGGAAAAAAATGGAAAAGTGAATTAAATTAATGCTGCTGATCCAACCCAGCCGGTGCGTGCAGCCCCTCTGCCAGGGCAGCATGGGGATGGGGTGCTGGGAGATCAACCTGGGGACCCCAGCACAGTCCCAGGAGATGTCCCTGGGGACCCCCAGCACAGCCCCAGGAGATGTCCCTGGGGACCCCCAGCACAGCCCCGGTACTGGTGGCAGCTCCCCAGGCTCTGTCCTGCTGCAAGGTGAGTCACCGGCAGCCTGGGTACAACATCATCGTTTGAGGTCACCCACCCAGGCAAGGCTGCTGCCTCCAAAAAGTGCATTCAGCCAAGGCAAAGCATGTTATTGCCATTATTTTTTAATTAGGTTTTTTTTTCTTATCTATCACTGATTTTAAGAGCTCTCAAAGGAAGAAGAAACAAAAATAGAAAATGCAACATTTTAATTTTTTTGCAGATTGCTCTAAGGAAAAGGGGAAGGGAGAGACATGGATTAAAAAAAAACAAAACAACAAACCCAAAACAATTACTCTGCAGAATTTAATTTTTTGCAATCTAATAAAAGCTCGAGACCCCGAGTAAGTTAGATCCACCAGAAAGCATAGAGCACCCCATTACCGTGCCTTCTGCAACGCGTGCATCGCCCGCATCCCATCGCAAACATCAATTCACATCCGTAACACATCAAAAAGACAAGTGCCATGCTGAATTGTATTCTCCTCACTCCTAGTACACAACAGCAGAGCTAGCAATATATAACATGCATGACTCAGTTCTACCATCGTGCCAGTACGGAACAGAAAGCCTTAAAATAAAGTAAATATCTTAAAAGGTCAATTAAAAAAAAAGCTTACAAAATATCAGACGCTGCTTCTTGCTAGAGCTCATTACCTAGTATGGTGGAGCTGCCTGTGTGTTTTTTTTCTTGTGCAAGTTAGTCTGTGAGTCAGCATTAACACACATGAGAACATCAGGAATACTGCCTAGTTCTGATGCAATGGAGGTTGTAAAAAAAAAAAAAAAAAAAAAAAAAAAAAAAAAAAAGAAGAAGAAATCGCGCTCCGTTTGGACAGGAGCCTGTAATTCAATTGCCTTTACTTTTCAATTACTGCATAGCCTACCCTGACCAACCTGCAGAGGGGAAGGAAACTTTGCTTACATCTCTGTCTTAAAATTAATGACTTTTACTTTTGGCTACAGCTTATTCTCCCTGCCTTTTTTTTTTTTTTTTTTTTTTCCTTAAAAAGTAGCATAATATAATTAACCCTTCAAGGGCAGCTGAGCCCTTGATCTTCATGTTTTTGTAGAAATTTCAGCCCTGGAAAACAATCCTGCCAAAAAGTTCTGGCGAAGGAAGTCATTTATACATTAAACTTTTAATACTCTATAAAGCGAAGCTACAATTGCATCTGAGCTTGATCCTTAATGGAAATATAAGCTTGCAGAAAAGGCAAGTTAGAGATTGCAGAAATTTAACTCTGTACTTCCAGGTTTACAGAAGCAAATACGAGATTGCACAGGGTGCTTTTCAAAACTCAGGTTTCTGGTCATTGAGCAAAAACTCTGAGAAACCTCAAATCTGTGACATGAGGTGGTCACCTCAACCTGATGCCGCCCTTCCTCAGGCCAATGGGGACAAAGCAGAAGACCTGTACTTTTCATACACTGCATTTATTCCTTGCACTTCAGCAAACAATTCTCTCTGTCCCCCACTTCCCAGGGGGCAAAACCTCAGCTCCCACCCTCAGGATCACAGCGTCAAGGCAGGAGGTCCAGGAGACCCAACACCAACTTTTCATTTCTGACTTCTCTGCTTTTACAACAAAACCCTCTGCTGGTCCAACAAATTTTGCTCAAAGCTTCAGAATGTGACTATTTCTGTAACGCACCCTAAACCATCCCCAGACAACACTGCAGCCAGAATATTGCCTTATAAAGATGATATTATAATATAGATTATATAGGGTTAATATATTAAATTATACATATTATTATTTTTCATATATATATTCTATATGGCCAAGTACATCTTCAGAGTCAACACTGACATCTCACAAGTTTTGTGCTGCTGTGCCACAGCTGAAGAGCCAATGCCCTTGGGGAAGCCCCACTGATGCGCAGCTCTAGCTAAATTTGCTATTTGCTTATAAAATTGCTTAAATTTTGAGGTTTTCTGGAGATCCAAGCCCCAGGCGGCAGAGGAGGTTCAGAGGTTGGAGGTAAGAAAGTCTCCCCAACGCTCACGACGTGCTGCAGAGATGGGCTGCAAACACTGAGCTGATCCTACACCAGTGAACAGCGATCGGAAAAAAACAGGTATGGCTAATGAAGACAGATTAATAATCCAGCGGATCACAAGCATTTTCTAAATCCCAGTTGAGTTTACTGCTTGTCTTTATGAGTAGACACAGGACTATAAAATTACTATTTTTTTTTAAGTACGCAAGTATATATAGTTATTAATGCTCATTAACCATCAAGGAAACCCCCTAAATATTAGAGACCCATCATTTCTGCAGCTTTCCTCGCACACAAGGGTCTGTCTCAAACCAGTATGAGCCTGGTGGGGTTTTTTTTCCTAAGCATGTGGGATACTTGAATACAGATGAATTGAGTTTTAAAGGAAAAAAAACCCAAGCAGCAACTTCTGGGCCAAGTTCTTCTGTGCCAAACTTTTCAACTGCCACAGCACAGCTCGACAGTGTTTCAAAAGAATTTAAGTACTGTTTTGAATACTGCTGACAATCTTCCTCATCAAAATTTGTAATTTAAATACCTCAAATCTGAAAAGCACGCTCCCTGGGGCATGCTTCATTCTCCCTCCCCACCGCCCACCCTCCCCAAGTCCCATTTGGTAGAAAATCCGTTTTTTTTCTGTATCTGGCTGGTTTTTCCCCCAGTTCTCTCAGCCCCCCGGCATTCCCCGCAGCGTCGCTGCATCCCGCAGGGACCCCGGCGCTCCAGCAGAAGTTTGTTCTTCAGATTACCCGTGGATGAAACCCCTGTCGCCCAAAACCACAGATACTTTCCTCTTTTATAATTACGACCCTGGTTTAGAGAGAAAACCATTTACTGGTTTAGAGAAGACCGTGCAAAGCGGCTGCCCGGGCTCTGAGGGCAAGAAGGGGTTAACGCAAGGAGCCCCACTTCCCAACCCTCTGCTGGATAAGATGTTCCTTCAAACGCCTTCGGATGTGTCAATAAACCCCAAAATAATTCTATGTCAATAAGTCTAATTGGTGTGGAATTGCAAAATTAATTTCTTGGGGTCTATGTGACGCTACAGGCAGCAGCTCCATTTTGGCAGGAGCGTGTTTAAGATTCCCTCCCAGTGCTGCAAAGCACCTTGAAAGGTCGACGAGCGCTTTCATATTCTCCGATCCATCTACAACGCTGCAGCAGATGAAACGGATTGACCTAGACGAGAACTGAAACGGTCTCTGTGAAATAATCCATCAACACCCTTCGCCAGCCGCAGCCGCCTTTTGTCATGGGCATGCTTGGAAATCCCACCTACCTCCCGCAGCCGCTCCGGGGTTTAAATCACGACCCCGCTCTCCTGGGATGTAACCAAAGGCGGCACCGAGAGCTGCAGAGCCGCGGAGATGGCACACAACACAAAATACCTCCATATTAAACCCTGTGCGAAGCCTGTGCCCATTACCCAACTCATTAAAGACAGTGATACTTTGTAACATACTCTCATCTTTAATATTCATAGCTTGCTGCATTTGCATATCATGCCATAAATAGTTGAAGCAGAGGTAAAACACAAAGCGCTCTACTTGCATTTCTAATTATGCCTAAAATCAAATGTAAATCACAACACATCCAAGACACAGAAAATATTAAATTTGCTGTCTCCCAGTTAAAAACCTTTAAAAAAAAAACAACAAAAAACCCCAAAACCACAGGCACAAACCCAATTATTGCTCTCAAGCAAAACCAAAGGGCCTTACAGGCGCACGTAGTGGGACGACACTGTTTTAAGAGGGGAGCTGACAGGTCCAAGCCCCAGCCCTGGCCATGGACCCCGGCTGCAGCCCCTCGGGCAGCACCAGCACCACCTCATCACCCCAACCCCTCCAAAACCACATCACCCACCGAGCCCTGCAACCGCCGCTCATTTAACCTTGGGCTTTGAAGAATTAACAGGAGCCTTTTCCTCCAGGGCAGTTGGGAAAGCTGATCTCCAGCAAAGGAGGTAAATTTGAAGAATCAGCTTGAATTTAAACTTCTGCTACGGCGCTGGGCTGGCTGGAGGTTGGTGCTTTGGCATCGCGTGCCGGCGCGGCAGGACAAGCGGCCCCAGGGGCTGGCAAGTGCTAAACCCTGAGGTTCAAGGAGAAAAGAGGTGTCTTGGGCTGCGTGCCTTCAGCACCTCCCAGTCCATGAGAAATGGATGATTTCTGTTTATAACCAACCAAAACCATGCTGAGGTATCACGGGGTATTTTATTCTGCTCTGCTTTTTCCTGAAGCGTAGAAGAGCCCTCGGAGCTGCCCCGTGGTGCTCCCACACTGGCTGTGGCACCCACCAGCACCAGTCCCATGGGAAAGGCTCAAGATCCCACTCAACTGTCGGTGATGCTGCCCGACGGAAAGGCTTGGTGTTACGGAGCCGGGAGCAGAGCCGAGGCCTGGTGTCCTCACCTGCACAACCAAATTCACCACGCTTCCCCCGCTTCACAGTCACCACTTAATATCTGCACAGCAACTCAAGATACTCAGATGAAAAGTGTTATTAGCACATTATTGCCAAGGGCATAAATAACTCCCCTTTAACGAGCTTGTTTCTGCATCAGGCGCTGGGGTCCTCTTCATTTTATGGGAGTCCATCACCAAAAACATGTGAAAATGCACATTTTTAGTTCATGAGTGTTGGCAGGGGCACGGTGTAAACTGGCACCCGCATGCCGGGTTCCTCATGCCCATGACCCACAGGACCTGCTGCAGCCCCAACCAAACCCAACCCTGCTTTCACCCTCCTGCCCTTCTCCACACCCATCTGACACACTGCTGCTGCTTCCAGGACACTCAAAACCTTCCTCCTCTTCATCCACCTCCCCTTCCCGCTCTTCATCCACCTCCCCTTCCTCTTCTTCATCCATCTCCCCAGAAGCTACTCTCAACAGACAGATACACCATCCACAGTACTCAAAATAAAATAAAGTTTTGCAGATTTCTGCCCCAAAATTTAATTAAAATTAAATTAACTAATTTTTGCAAAAGCAGGACAAAACTTGCACCTTTTGGGAAGCCGGCAGGTGCCCTTGCCTAGCAGAAGAACGCGGAGCGAGGTGGGCTGGTTGCTGCATGGCGTGGCCAGCATCCTTTCCCACTTACCTTCCCTTTACCACTGGGACTCCAGCTGCATAAACCCACTACATCTTAATGAAAGGCTTTTGTGGGTGGCTATCCCCAGGGAAAAATGCATTTTAAAGTCACTTGAACCGAGACTGATTTTGAAGAAAGAGCCAGCTAAATACCACCAAAGGGAGCCAGGCACCTGGCAGTGGCCGCGGCTGGGAGCGCGGCTCCGAGCCATACCCTCTCCCTTATTAAATTTTTCCCATCTTACAAAAGGTTTAAAGAGAATTCTGAGAATGAAAAGCTGAAAGAAACAAACCCCAATGTGTACCATCACCATGTTCTGCTCCTGCTCATACACCGGGTTTCCAGGGTCCCCGAACCCCACCAGTGAGCAGGTCCAGGGACTCGTGTGAGGGTCCCCCCCCATCTCTCGTCCTTCCCCAGCACTACAGCTCACCCCACTCCCTGTCCAGTTCAACAACAATATTGCATCAGTTCTATTAAAGAGTTAAAGGATCTTTTCTCCACTAGCGACTTCCAAAGAATTCCAGAGACGTCAGCGGGTTTAACCCCAAAAGGTGAGCGTTTGCTTCGTCCCCCCAGCCCGTGCCCAGGGAGAAGTGAAAGCGAGCAGCGAGCAGCCTGCACAGCTTTTTTGCTGTTCATATGTACCCTGGCATCTTGCCCGGACCTATTTTTAAGCCCATTTACTAGAAATCCCACAAATTAAAGGAAATACGGATAATGTTGTAAGAATCCTTTGGGCCAAATAAAAGCTACACATAATTTTCCTTGTGCATCAGAGTAAGATCCTTAACCACAAAAACCAGATTTCCCCAAAGCTCTTTTGCAACAGCGAGAGAATCTTGTTTTGTAAAAAGTTGCTTTGATTCACTCCTGGATTACAGGGAGCGCGGCAGACACCGCTGCCTCCCGGCCAAACCGGGAGAGGTGATTACTGTTATGAAACAGAAAGGTGTTAGGAGAACACAAATAAATTAAACATCACCAGCTCCAGAATGGTGACTGTTAATGACAGCAGAGCACGCAGAAAGTGATGCGGAGAGAAGCTGCAGGATGGTTACTGGGTTGTTTTTTTCTCTGCATAGGAGACTGTTGGGTGTTTTTATTTTCTAGCTGCTTTCAAACCGTGTTCATGCTGCTTGTGAAGGGTCAACGGGCTGAAAATCCCCCTCCAGCACACCATGGTCCTGGGCAAATTCCTGCTTGGTGCACCCCAACCCCACCTTATCCAGCTCTGAGAAACCCCCGACAATCTTCTTGTGACCATCCATCAAATAAGGAGACCAAACTCCTTTCACTTGTCCTCATGCCAACACCTGACCTGGTCCAGGCAGGACAGTCACCACAGACCCTCTGCTTCATCTCCAGCTCCCATCCTTCACTGCATCCCAGTGCCACAGTGGGGCTGGGGGGACTGTCCTCACCACTGCCACCTGCACCCCTGGACAGGGAGAGGATGATGATGCCAATGGGCTGTGCATCACGCCAGCTGTGGTGACAGGACTCCACAGCATCTCCTTGGGGATTTTATGAGAAACAGGGATTTTATGCAAAAATAAATCTATGTATCTCCATACAGTTATGGTGGGGTCTCTTGTGGGGTCAGCATGAGGGAGGGGCAGTGGTGCAGGAATTAACTGACGGATCAATCTGCAGAAACCTCACCTGCTGCTCTGGAAATTTCTGTCCTGGGCGAACAGTCCCAGTGGCCAGAGGTAGAAGCCCCCGCATTGGGTGTCAGCACCCCGTTTCCCACGGGCACCCCTCATCTGCCACGGTAGCAAAGGGAAAAGGGGTGAGTGGCACTGACAGCCCTTCCCCTCCGTGTTCTGCCCTGGCTGGAGGAGGCTGTCCCTTCCCTGTCACCCCTTGCCCACCCCAGTTAAATAATGGAGCATCCAACGGGGTGGAAGGAGAGAGCCCGTGTTTTATACAGCACCTGCAATTTTCACTGTACAAAGACTCCATCGCGTTAACTAAACTCCAGTGACGGCTCTTATATTTTGGTAGGATTAAAAAAAAACAAACAAACTAGCAACCAGATACATGTCTCAATAAAACTCAAAAGATGAGCAGAAACAGCCCCAAAACACAGCGGGAAAAGCAACATTTGTGGTTAGTCCTGGTGGGGAGGGGATGAGGAGAAGGTGCTTCATTTCCAACAGTGATAAAGCAACGCAAAGCAATCATCATTAAACCCAACTCTCCCTTCACTCTTGTTCATCCCCAGCAGTCGCTTAAAATGTCTTCCTCGCAAACATTGCAGCTTCCTTTTAAAAAGAAAAATAATTATGCCAGGGAATAACCACTTCTGTTCTACAAAGACACAGATCTGCACAGTTAAACACGCAACTTTGGGAACTTTTCCAAGATTTATATGTTTTGCATGGAAAGCAAATGTTTTTTTTTT
>NW_010300488.1:0-23600 GCF_000700745.2 Antrostomus carolinensis | reverse complement strand
CCTTTTATTCCTGGTTTATGCTGCTGCTCGGGTGGAATCTAATTAGTGATTGAACCAGCAGCCTGGGGATGCGGCGCGGGCCGATGCCGCCAGCCCCCGACCCGCGGCTGTGCCGGCACGTGGCCCCAGGGACTCCAGCCCAGAAATAGGTCTTTCTCTGCAGCACAGGACGGCGGCACTGGCTGAAGGATGACACCGTGGCCACCCCACCAGCTGCAGTTCATTGTCATCCCACTTTTTGACACAGTCCAAGTCTTTTGACAGCGACACTCTTGGAAATAGCACCATCTGAATTGCATTTCCCTGCCTTTCTTACAGAACTGCTGCCTTCAGTGGGTGCAGATTGAAACTCCTCCTTGTCCTCCCTGCTCAGAGCAGCTTCCACCTCCATCAGTCCTGGGCAGGATGGTGCCCACGAGCCGAGGCAGCGGTGGGGAGCAGTTCTGTGGCCGGGGTGCCAGCGGGTAAGACTGGGAACAGGCAGCTTTCCCCACTGAGACGGTGTTAACGTCAGCAAGACACACAATGTGACTGTCGTGGTATGGAGCAGCTGGACTCACCACACAAGTATTATTGAACCTGGTCTAGTGGAAGGTGTCCCTGCTGATGGCAGGAGGTTGGAACTGGATGATCTGTAAGGTCCCTTCCAACTCAAACCAGTCTGGGATTCTATGATAAAACAACGCCGTTTCTCAGCCCAGGCTTTGTTTTCACTTACACCAGGACCTTCTACAGATGCATTTCATAAGTGCATGGAAATCATCTCTCTTCCTTTTTTCTTGCCTGCCAGCATAGTGCCACTGCTCCCAGGGAGCTGGGGGGGATGCGGAGCAGGAGGAGGTGACAGCAGCAGCACTGGTGGCAGCCACCCTGCTTGCCCCCAAATTGGGGAACCCAGGGAACGAGCCTTGGTCCTCCATCATGGGCCAATGTAGGAGCAGGCGTGGAAAAAAGCCGCAGTGGGGCCGAGCACCACGGGCATGTGAGAAGGGGGTGACCCCACAGAGCAACCCCAGCTCAGTGGCACCATCCCTGAAGCACAGTGCTGGCCAGGCGGGACGAGAGTAGCCCCAGGCAGCCCCCCAGCACCCAGACACTCATTCCCAGGACAACACAAGGGAATATGGCTCACAAGGGCTTTCCATGCTGAGAAAGTGCTTCCACATGAGCTGGGACCTGCCACCTCCCAAGGTCCTTGCCCTGGGAGCAGAGGATGGTTTCCACACCGGGAACCTTCACCTCCCTGCACAACAACGCTTTTCCTACTTCCTGTGAACTGGGAATGACAAACATCCCTGTTCTCCCAGGGAACCCTGAGCCTGGGAATCACTACTTATTTCTAAAAGGGGCTGGTTCTGGCTTGCCCCAGAGCCACATCCATCTTTCATCAATTAAAAGATGATAAAACTCTGAGATCTGTTCAGCCCTGAGTCTCAATGACTTGCTCAGACACCTGGAGACTTTTCACCTCAGACACAAGGGTCCTTCAGCTTTTTGCAGCAAGCAATTTGCCTCTATTTTTCCATTTATTTGTGTATTTTTGCAAATCTTTCTGGCCAGTTAAACCAGAACCATCACGATTGTGAAATCCAGGAAATGTGCTGCAACGCTCTGTAACACTCGCAAGGCAATTAGCCAAAACCTCACACAAATAAGCTTTTTTGCCACACCGTTCTAACCACCAAGCATTAACCCATTTTCTTAGGAAACAACATCTGCTGAAATAACTTCCTAATCTAGGAGCAGGCATGGAAAAAAGCTGCTGCAGTATCTCTAGTCCATGGTAAACTAAATTTTTAGGTTGAGTTGTCCCACTCAGAGGGTACCGACTTGCCCCAGCTGAGCAAAGGGCTCCTTACACAGACCCTCTCCCCAGAATATTTATGACCTGGTGAGGAAAACCCACAGGGCTGAAGCTCTTTCCTTGCAGCACTGATAGGTTTAAGAGATGACGCTTCCCCGGAGAAACCAACGGTGGAGGCGATGGTGGAGCAGCCTGGGGCCTTGGGGCACGAATTTGCATCCCTAAACCTGTCTGTTGTAGGGTCTGAAATCCTGGGAGCTATAGGAGCTGCATCCTATAGCTGTAGGAATAAATCACGGCACAGGCAGGACAGCTCCTGGGTAATTGTTGGTAAGAATAAAGAAACCGCTGGGCAATAAAGCCACCGTTTCCATTTCCTACCCCTGTGTTTACAGGGCTTTTCTTCCCGGGAAGATGTCAACATCTAGCAAAAATTTAAGCTTCATGATTTGCCCTAGGAAACAGTTATCACATGCAGATAAACTGAGGCAGAGCACGATAACGTAACCAACGTTACACAGCGAACCAGTGCTCGCAGGCAGCAAGACAAAAATCACGCTCAATGCCTTTCCTTATTTCAGATTAAAATAGCAGCTATGCTTCTGTGCTACTTGTTATAACTCATTCCCTCCCTTATTCTCTGTCCCTGCTTTCTCCCCCATCCTGAAAAGCCAATAAAATCAAATAAAAAGCTTCCTTTTGGGAATGCGGCGGTAATAATACTGCTACCATCTGTTGATAAGTCCAAGGACCTGTGCAGGGAGGAAAGAGGCTGCAAAGCTGAAAGGGAGTCAAGTGTTTGCATGGTTTTATTGAGAAATGAAATCCAGCTTTAAACACAGTAAATCGGAGACTATTCTGAATCACCTCTTGAATTTTTTAATGCTACTCCTGGGAGCACTGAAGGTAAATATGTTAATTTGACTTCAATCATGGTGCAGGAAAAAAAAAAAAGCCCACGCTGTATTAGTTTAGGGTACCAAGTCTTAAAACTATTCATGCATTTCTGCATATTTTATACTCAGCAAATAAAGTTCCAAGGTTCTATAAGAAGGCTGCGAAATTATTCTGAGTAAGCAATAATAAGGTGTGCATTATATAAGGCTGATACTAATGGTAATCTATTATTAAAATTTAAGAGTTATAGCAGCTACATTTCAAACAGTCCTACAGCAGTTTCTCTTCTCGAGGAAGGGAAAGCAGCACTTGGAGGAGGGAGGGTGGCGAGACAGCGGGTTTCGTAGGTGGTGCGTGGGGTAACGGTCTGCGACCGAGTTGCACCCCAGGTTCTCGGGGTGATCTCTCCCATGGTTCTCTAATTAACCCTTCCACATTGCACCACTAAGCAAGCAGCCTCATCCAGGCCCAGAAGGTTCACATTCCCAGTGTGTTTAATTCTCTGCCTGATGTTGCAATGTAACAGATCTCCCAAAATGCATTAGGCATTAAAAAATGAACAGGGTTTCAAGTTTGTACATCTCAGCCATCCTCGGGGCTATCTTGACCCTTGATTTCTGCTACGATATCCCACTTAGGTTGCAAGGAGGATAGGAACCAGTAAATCCCAACATACTTTTCCTACCTGTGCCTACGCTCCTGCCAAATCACCTCCAGGACCCTGAGAAAAGCAGCATCATGACACCCACGTGGGACACATGGACCACATCAGTACTCCAACGCACCAAGGGAAGAGCGCAGCATTGCATCCTAGCGATGTTCATCAAGCTCGAGGCCAACTCTGCTTGGCGCTGGTGTGAGCCAGACCTGCTCTGCCCCACTCCCAGCCCCACTCCTCCCTGGTGTCAGATGCTTCCTGGAGACCCAGCCCCAACCTCAGCCACTTGCCTCCATGGGGAATTGACGGGCACTGCAGGACCCATCCCATTAGAAGGACATACCATCGTATCACCTCTCAGCACTGCCGCCAGAGAAACAAACAGCAAACAAAACTCTAGAGTTTGGCTCATTTTCTTCCTTCCTACACCTTTTGGTGAGAATCAAAAGGAGTCTCTGGGAGCTGTAAATCTGTACCTGACAAACCCACACGGAAACAGGCACATCAGGGAGGGACCAGGCGCTGCAGAAAAACCGGGCGTCTCCACGATTAACCTGTTAGGGCTCTTGCAGGGCTCACGGACCCCCAACACATGCTAGGAATAAAGTGTCCTCACTGCATCGCCTGCCCTTTGGAGGAAAAACCCCTTTGGTTTGTACAAAATGTAAAATTAAATTTTAGCTGCATTGCACAGTGTATTGCCAGTGTGCAGCCAAGTTCTTTATTATTTTCTTTAATGAAATTTATCAGTAAGTTTAGATCCCAAAGGCAACATTCCGCCCAAACCAAAGGATAACAAAGCATGATAATTTCAGGAGAAACAAACTTAGTCTGAGACCTTTCAGCATTGAAAAGGATCTTAAATAGCAACGAGCTCTTTGCTCTCTGGGTTGGACACGGCGCTGGGAAGCAAAGCAGAAAGGATGGAGGGGGAACAGAGCAAGATGGTGTTGGCTGGGTGTTTATGGCACCTCTGTCCATCCTCTGCGGTATCTCCACCTGCCTGGGCTGAAGGAGTTAACTCTTCTGGGATGGGTAACAGGAGACCGGCGTTAGTCATCTAGGCATGTCCAGATCGGTATGAACCCAGAGCTGCGTATGAATGAAGTTGCCTTGGAGATGCAGCCAAAACCAATGACCAGATATTAACTTTTCACAATGTGCTGCCAAAGGAGGCAGAACATGCAAAACCAGCAGGACAACAGTTTCCAGCAGAGGTGGGAGTGTCCAGACACAACGGGAGGGACCCCTAAGCTGTCCTGGAGAAGTAAAACCCATCACGTCTGCTCAAGAGGGATGAGAAACTTCTTGCAAAGCCAAGCAAGCCAAGGGCAAGCAATGAAACTCTGGTCTTGGGCCTTAGCAGGTGGGTAAGTGATGCCCAGATGCAAGATGCTGTCTTCCCTTGGTCTGATTTTAAAGTCGATAAAAAAGATACCAACACCCAGCTTCTTTCTGGAACCAGCTTCATATGCAGAAAAAACAGCTACAGGCACCTTAAAGAAGGCAGCCAAACCAAGATGTCATTAAACAAAAACATGAACAAGTAACTCAAAGGCTGGGCTGGTGAAGGATTACATGGCAGCAAATATCTCCCTGCTGAACCCTATCACTTCATCTCCACTTCCAAGGGCAGTTTTGGAGGTGGATGAGCAGGAAGGAGTGGCTGCTCTGGTCATCTGCTGGGCTCCTCCACTGGCACCCAGCATGGACCCTCAGCAGGAGGAAACTCCATTTCAAGAGGTTTCTCGATCTCAGCTCAGAGCCAGGTAGCTTCCTACGGGGCATTTCTCCCACCTTGCTGAAGGTGGTCATCCTGCTTCCCAAGCAGACCATGAAAGAAGGACAGAAGGTGACCAACTGGAAGGTTGCAGCAGCAGGAAGAACATCCACTAAAGCCCATGGGTGAAGACCACAGGCAAAGCTCAGCTCACCTGGACCTCACCTCCCTCCAACGTCACTGGAGCAGCGACCCATGGAAAGAAACATCTCTTCAACCATGACAAGGCTTGCATTGCATGAGACAAACTGGTGCATTGTTCACTCCACCACAGGCAGGCAAACATCACCCACTGCTGAAGAACACACGTCAAAGGGCCACACCACAACCCCCTGCTTTCTAACCCAAAGTCCAGCCTCTGAAGGGGGAGATGCTTTTCAGGCCCTGCAACACACCTCACCTCAGCTCACACAGGGAGTGGCTTCCAGGGGAGGGGACAATGCAGGAGAACCATGTGAGATCCCCCCACCACAGCTGCACAGGACACGAGACGCAGCCCCACCATCGCCTCCACCGCCTGCCCAGCTGTTGGACCTGCTGCCAAACTGCACTCCAGGCTACTTGGGACATCAAGAGCTGAGCAGCTCTCGTTGAAAGCGCACGAGATGAAACGGATGTGTTTGTATTAGAGCCCGAAACGCAGAACGCTCCCGCTCCAACCCGCACGCCAGCCCCTTGAATATTTTCTCCCAGAAGGAAAAACAGAAGATGCTTTCCATAAGCAGACGATTTCAGCAGCTAATTTTACCATCACTTATGGTCGACTTTATGACTAAGATTTCATGCTGACTATATTAATCCTGTCAAATTTCAGAGTGAGAGAGAAATGATACTGTATATTTTATGGCTGCAATAACTTCTAAGCCATTAGACATGCATGCTGACATGAAAGTAATCAAATTGATTTTTCTCCTATTACAATGAAGAACTTTGTATGAGCAAATAGTCTTTCTGGCACAGGAATGAAACCCCAAGAAGCCTGTGCTTGCTCGGGAAATTAGGAAATTGCCACAAGCCATCGTTCAGAAATTGGGGTATTCTGCTTACTCACATGCTATTGTCACCAGAGCCGAAAGGAACACGTTAGTCAACAAAATGATTGAC
The DNA here is from genome assembly GCF_000700745.2 of Antrostomus carolinensis. NCBI lineage: Eukaryota > Metazoa > Chordata > Aves > Caprimulgiformes > Caprimulgidae > Antrostomus > Antrostomus carolinensis. Next base: position 17,357 of record NW_010300488.1, on the reverse strand, counting down.
AAAAGCCAACGCGAGGGATAACGGGAGGTTTTTGAAGCAGTTTTAGACATTGCAGAAGTTGCAGTTAATTGCTTTCCCAGCATCAAAGGCTCCATCGTGCCTTTTTTAACCTCCTCAGACACCCTGAGCCCCTCACACGGGCCAGCAGCTTGTTGGCTGCTTCTCCAGGTGTTGAGTGTACAAGCCAGAATACAGCAGAAGAAATTGTTCAGAGGGCCTTTCAGCAAGCCCTGAAGACCTGCAAGTATTATCAGATATACCGCAGGTGCCAAGATAAAAGGCTGAAGCCGTGTGTGCGTGCACGTGCACACATGTGCACGCCGAGGCAGCAGTAACTGAGAAAGCTCCTGTGCCAGAAGGTCAACGGAGAAAACCAGCTTTGTTTTCAGCCTGGTCTCTGTTCCGTCCCTCTGCAGAGAGAAAGATCATTTAAAATAGTTCTTTAAATGTAAACAGGCCTTGAATTATAAATGCCACTTGCTTAGTGTTTTGTTGGTGGTTTTGAAACCCAACTCACATCTACACTCAAAACTAGGAAGCCCTTCTTTGACTTACAGCAACTACCTAAAATTCTAATTTAAAAACCTTTAATCCAACATGATTTGTAAAGTTCTAGAGGCAGTTGGGTCAAAACGGACCCTGTGATGGGTAGATGAGTCGTGTGGCAGAGGTGACAGTGTGGAGTGTCCCCTGTCGTGTGCAGGACCCTGCATGCCAGGGAGGCAAACACAGCCCAGGGCAGGGTCTCTGCGAGCCAGACCTTGCATGGGAAGGGTGAACCTGTCTGATCACCTCCAAAGTGCAAAAACCCATGAAAACCTATTTCTTCCTCTGATTCATGAGTGCACGTTGGGTGTGAGAAGCTCAACATCTTGAAAGACGTGCAACCAGAAGCAATTAAGCGTAGAGAGCAGGTATAATGTAACAGACTGACATGGCACCCTGACAGGCGCAGTCATCTCCCTTCTATAGCCAAGAAAATGGAAGATTTTTTTTAAATTTTAAATACAGATCGCATCCTTTTTTGTAGCATATTGATATCAATCATTAATCTCAGATCTTTCAAACCAAATAATCAAAAATTTGCACAAGTTTGTGCTGAACCTGTCTAAAGGCTCAAATGAGGGGGTGTGTCTGTGCACAACTTCACAAAAGACTTGTAGATTTACCATGCATTTAGCTGCAAATCAAAATGCTTTAATGGCTCTCTATCAATAAGACTTATTTTTGGTTTTGATTTGTGTTGTTTGGGGTTTTTTTTAAAACAATGAGCACTTAGAAATATAAAACCATAAACCCCCAGCTACATGGATCACCTAAACCAAGACTTGCTAAATGCCAATTAGAGTGAATTGATTTGTCCTACTACACAAGATATTTGCAAAGTCATGGGTGCTGCTGCTGCAGTCCAAACATGCAAAAGGTTTCCATACACATTATTAAACAAAATTAACTAACCTTTTGGATCACTTTTACACTTTTTTTTTAAATTTAGCTTTCATTCTAATTTAAGATTTAGCACCTTTCACAAACAGAAGTTCATAAAAGCCCAGAGACTCACACTTGCACCTATAAAGCCTCTCGCTGTGCACCCACGTAGATGCACTTTGTTACCAACTCAGAATCACAGAATCCCAGAACAGTTTGGGTTGGAAGGGACCTTAAAGATCATCCAGGTCCAACCCCCCTGCCATCAGCAGGGACACCTTCCACTAGACCACGTTGCTCAAAGCCTCATCCAACCTGGTCTTGAACACTTCCAGGGAGGAGCAGCCACAGCTTCTCTGGGCAACCTGGGACACTGTCTCACCATCCTCACAGCAAAGAATTTCTTCCTAATGTCTAATCTAAACCTCCCCTCTTCCAGTTTGAAGCCATCACAGATCTCATCTAAATCCACCCTCTTCCCGTTAAAAGCCATTACCCCTCATTCGTGGATCCCCACCTAATGCATGGACCTGGCTTGCTCTGGTGGTGGGATCCCTCTAACCCACAGAGGCAGTGGAGGGAACCCACTGGTAACTGCTGTTAATGGTGCTTGGTGCACTGAGATAGTCTCTGGCTTGGGGTTTTCTTGGGAAATGGTTTGCTTATATGGAATTTCTTTTTTAAAAAAAACCAACAAACCCACAACCTCCAAAAAAATCCAAACCCAGAAAGCAAACCCCCAAACCAACTCTACTTTCTTACTGGCAGGAGGTGATGCTAGTGATAGGAACCCCCCAGAGCTCTCCCTGTCCCCCAGCACTGCTGGTGGGTGTCACCCCAAGTCCGTCCCATCCTTCCCAGTCTGCAGCAGCTCAGGGAGCTCTGATGGCGCCGAGCACTGCAGTCACTGCGCAGGAATGTGGGCGACGACCCGCGAGCCGTGCTGGGCTGTAACTCCCGCATACGGCTCTGCCGCGTGCCGTGCGTCAGGCAGGAGGGGATTCACAGGCAAAATATGTGAACAGTAAACACTGGAAGCAGTGGCACAGGGATGTTTGCTCAGCCCTGCTCGGGCAGAGCTCTCCTCTGCTAAAAGAGAGAATGGCAAAGTCACAGGACGGTTTTAGTCAAGTTTTGAAAGGTAAGAAGGGGCCTAGAAGAAAGCTGGGGAGAGACTTTTAACAAGGGCAGGTAGTGATAGAACAAGGGGTGATGGCTTCAAACTGGAAGAGGGGAGGTTTAGATTAGACATTAGGAAGAAATTCTTTGCTGTGAGGGTGGTCGGACACTGGCCCAGGTTGCCCACAGAAGCTGTGGCTGCTCCTCCCTGGAAGTGTTCAAGGCCAGGTTGGATGAGGCTTTGAGCAACCTGGTCTAGTGGAAGGTGTCCCTGCTGATGGCATGGGGGTTGGAACTGGATGAGCTTTAAGGTCCTTCCAACCCAAACCAGTCTATGATCCAGTGAGCAGCAGCTCCCGGGGCAAGTGACTTGTCAGCACATGAGCCATGAGCCACATCTCACCATCAGCTTCACCTGAACAGCAGCACCATCAACCGACCGGTCAGAAACAGAGAGTCCTTTTAGCCAAACCGTCACTAAATTGTGCTTTAAAAAGTTATTACCAAACCCCCCAAATCCATAGTTTTTCAAAGGTAGGAGAGGTCTCCTGGGAGAGGCAGCAAACAATATCCATGAGTTTCTCATGACCTTGCAGAGATTGCCATGACAACACCGCTTCGATCTTCCAAACATGGATATATTCATTTGCACTAGTGTGATTGAGAATAATTAGAGCAAGATTTCCCGAGCCGGGGAGCCCGGGAGTCGCGACCGTACAGTGGTTCACAGCAGCAGAGCCCGAGTTTCGAGGGAAGCAGCCTCAAATTTAAATGTAAAAAAGAAAACCCACAACACTAGAGCCGCGTGACCTAATTCATTATAAAGAATGTCAGTTAGCAAACCTTTTAAATAAAACATTAAGCTAGAGGTAATTTGAAGCCTTGTGGATTTTGTTTTACTCAATTATTTTCTAATGCTTCAACTTCAAGAATAAATATGCAGAAATAAGAAAAAAAAATACTAAGGGTTTCATTTAATTCTTTTTCAAAAGAAATGAAGACATTCATACTAAACCAAAATACCCTCATCCAAGCCAGATTTTTAATTAAAACTTTCACGTCCTACAAGATTCTTCAAGGTTGTAATATTTGCTTCCACATCCATGAGCTAGTATCGCGCTCGCAGAAGTGTGAGCCCGTAATTCACGTTAGAATAACCTGTGCTATGCATTACTATAACTTATTTCCAAGACATATACTCACAAATTAAACGAGGTTTGAATTTTTTTTTTCCCCTGCCCGTAATTTACATAACCAGTTGCAATTTTCACTCTCTTTGTTGTTGAGTTTCCCTCCAGCAGCTGATCGCGCTGGCCTCTGCTTTGGTTTTGTTAATGCAGGAAGGTTGTAGGGAGGCAGGTAGGAATATAAAACCTAGCAAAGAGCAGTAGAGGATAAAAGCCACTATTGATATGCACAGTCTAATATGAGGTTAATTGGGAAAGGGGGGAAAACAAAGGGAAGGAGCTTGATGATTAGTGCTGCATATGCTTTTCTAAGAAATAGTATAAAATCCAAAGAAATTCTATTTCTTCATGCTGCAGCCCTTCAGAGAGGTTGGACTTACCTATGGAGAGAATAATTTAGGGTCTAGAACATTTCACTGTATTTTAAAAGACTCTGAGATCTTCCTTCAACTGGGTCAAGTTTTTCCAAGCGTTTTGCCCCGTCACTGGGCAGGTTCTCAAAGGGGAACCGGTGACTCTCACCAAGGGAACAGGTTCCCTGAACGGGTGCCCAGACTTTCCCGCGGGTCCAGTCGTTGGTGCTGCTCTCGACACTTCTGATCTTTGCACTTAAAGAGTTTTTCCAAAAGAAAAATAAAAAAATACAGCTACATATATATGCAGGGCTGGTTGGTTTTTTTAGTTTCCTAACTGCTGCAGCAGTCCAAGGGAACAAAATTCACTCTACACCATTGATAGGGAATATTCCCAGATATATTTCTGACTGGAAATACAAAGGGAACATAGGAAAAGAAATCAGTTGTCCAGCATGAGAGATAAATCTGGTGTCCCAGTTCAACCCAGCCCTGGGCATGCAAAGCCACCAGCAGTGCAGTCCACCTCTGAGGATAGAGCCCACCCAGGACAACCAGAGGAACGGTCACAGGAAGGCTACCGGCCGCATGCCGCTGGGATCTGCAGGAACAGTAGCTCTGGTCGTTCCTCAGCCCTATTCTGGGATAAGCAAAAACAGTCAGAAGAAGGAAGCAAAGAAAAAAGAAAGTTTAGAGCTAAATATTTGATTTTCATTCAGCAGTATCACCACTTTCAAGAGGGAACCAGAACGAGATTTGCAGACGCGTGCGTAACATCGCTCCGCTAGCGAGTCTGCACTACGGAACGCTCAGGAAACAAAGACACCCAGAAGATAAAAAGATTCCTTTCTGCCACCATGTTTAAAGCAAAACACCTCATTACTTGGTTTTGTCCTTCCATGCTAGCCTTAAAAAAATAAAACCTGTCCTTTCCTAGTAATTGATTAAGTGGAATCCAGCGTCTTATCTCCATGCTGAACCAGCAGCTCGTTACGGGGATGAGCAGGATACTGGGAGGGGCCCAGGGCAGATCGTGGGGAGCACAGGGCAAAGCCAACTCGTGTCATCGCTCACTGCCATCAATATCACATTGCAACCACACCCTGGGGCTGCTCTTGGGGTATTGAAAGTTCTCCTCCATGCCACTGAAATATGGTATTTCATGTTGGCACAATGTATACGCGGTGGTACCCAGCTGAGCACCGGTGTGGACATCGCCCAGGGCACTGCAGCCCTGCTCTTGCCAAGGGCTTCTGCTAAAGATCGAAAACTACGGATGAATCCATCTCTCTGCAGCAGAGAATAAACAGGGATTAGTATTCACCCGCTGGTAACAGGGAAACCCTGCAGCTAGAGGTGGAGTCAGTCAGTGCCGGAACATCCAGCCTAAGTTGCTTGACGAATGCTAACTACAACTTCCAGCTTATTTATCTAATTTGGTTTGATTTTCAACTATTGAGTTATCTAACCAGACACACACACACAAAAAAAAACAGTCTGAAAATTTCCCATGCTCATGAAAACTCTCTCTGCCATTTTACAATGCTATAATTCAATATATATCTCTGAATATTACTGACTTTTCTCAACCACATTTGTATTGAGAAATGTCTAAAAAAAAATTCAGGACAAAGGCTACAGTTTTTCCAAAATGATCTTAAATGCCTGAAAAATGGGGTTCTACAGTGAATAAGCCTTTCCAACCCTGACTGAGATCTGCAGCCTGTAAATATTTTAGTCGTTTAAGCTGGTTACAATATTTAGCAGGGTCTATTTTTGTCAATTAATCTATAATAAGAGCAGAACAGCCGATATCTATAAAACAATCCTCTCTGTTTCAGTAGAGACTGGTTTCTGCATTAGAAAGGGGCAGCTCTGAACTGATACAACCAGTTTGCAACAACAAAAAAAATATATGGAGGAGGGATGAAGTCAGTGGCAAAATCCACAATGAGTTCAGCCAGGGCCAGGAGCTGCTCCAGGAACATGCTGGTGCTCAGAGAAACCCCAAGAAGATGCCAAGGTTGGACCACCCCATCACCCCGGCAATGCCCCTCATTCAGGATGGTCTCACTGGTACCAGCAACACAGATCCTTAGCAGTGCAAGAAATGCCCAATATTGGACACCTGGGGAGTCTGGCACCCTGAGGTCGATTTAAGTCAGGGACCCACCAGCTGCTGCGCACCCCTGACCCTTGGAAATACCAAACCCACCACCAAATAATTTCAGAGAGCAGTGAACAGCTGAAATCTAACACAGCCCGTAATGACTATCAGTACGGATTTGAAACAATGGTCTAAACACAAAAAGCCTCCCTATGTATCCCTGAACTCACGAGGTACAATCCTCCCCCCCCAGCCCCAGACCTCATTTTAAAATTCATCCTTTATCAGCTCGAGTTGAGAAAATCCAGTAGAAAGGCACAAATGGATTGTGCTAGTAAGCAGAAAAACTGTTACATCTTCTGAATGTAATTTTGCCAAAAGCCTCTGCACAATTTTTTTTGTCACGCTTTGCATTATGAAGGAAATTTCTTTTTAGAAGAACAGGAGAATGATTTGCATAATATTCTTTGCAAGTTAATATCAGCCTCTGATAATGATCTCTGCATAATGCAAAAACGTTTGAGAAGACTGTTACAACACTAAGTAATCATATTTTAAATTATGTTTCCCTTTATAGAAAGGTGTTGCAAAAACACACAGACATGAAATCTGTCTGTTGAAGTCCCAAGAACCACCTGACCATCTTCCCACTATTCTACTGTTACAGATTGCAACACTGCCTTTCAAAATCTTACAAAACAAATTACGCTGCAACAGTCTGGCTTCACAGAAGGCAGAGCTTTTTCCTGTGCTGATGCTCCAGCACATTACATTTCACAAGAGCTTCTGATGTACTGCACGAGTTAAGCAAGGACCTAGAAATTAAGATGTAATACAATTAGACGTACCGCAGCGATTAAGGCGGATTCTCCCATCTGTACTCACACTGTGCCACGCTGCCGAGCTGCAAGGTAACACCGAGGGGAAGTGGCAGCACTGGGCCATACCCTAATTGCCACCAGGTACTGGTGACACTGGTGTATCTGGGTTTTTTCTTTCACCCAGTTGGCTGCAGAGCCATTTACTGCACATTGGGAATTAAGACCATGCCACCACTGCCATGTCCCCGCTGCAGGAGAAGGTGTCCCCTCCAGCAATCTTCCCGAAACCTCTCCGAGGGATTAGGTGTTGTCTGATGCAGTCACAAGATCTCCGCTAATGCCATCGTTCATGCCTAATTAGGTCAGGAACTAAACACAAAATGAAGAGGTCCAGGAGGAAGCCATTTCCACAGGCACGCTGAGCAGCATCCTATTCACTGTGGGCACCGACTATTTCCCTCAACCCATCTCAAAGGGGGGATGTGGGTGGGAAGCTAATGCACTTGGATATTAAATGCTTAATACATCACTAAGACTTAACAACCACAACCAAGTGGTTTAAACCTGAGCTACCTTTCCCTGAACTAAAATAAAACTGCGAAAGGAATTCGGAGAGGTTCTTGGAACAGCCCTTGCTCAAGGGGAGAAAATACCCGAGTTATACACTTCAATGAAGCAAAGACACTTTCAGACCAATCTATTTCTCATCATACCAATGATGTAATGGTCTCAGATTTGGAGGAAAGCATGAGGCAGGACCCATGGCGTAGGCTGTGCTCCCAAGAGCATTGTCACGCAGTGCCGACACCGGTATGTGCCCCAGAAAACCAGTGTCCCCACCTCTGCCCATAGCATCCTCGGGACCACAGAGGAGAGCACACATAGCCCAGCCAGCGCTGCCCACGGCTCTGACACACACAACAGGGCATCATTCAGCCTGGAGGGTGGGTGGGTTTTTTTCCCACCTACAAAACTCAGTCTAAAATTCAAATACCAGATCTGTGCAGTCAAGGCACGGAGCAAACAGCCTCTTGCAGGTCTGAGTGAGCTCGGCAGGGCAGTCACCTCTGCTCCACTGCTGCACTGGGTATAGGAAGCGTAACAGAGACCTGTGAGCGTTCCTCTCCCCCATGAGCGTTGGTAACTTGCAGAATTTGTCCAACTGCAGTCAGTCAGTGACAGGGAGGAGAACAACAACCAGGGTAAGTTCTCAGATCACAGACTGGTTAGAAAGCGTTTAGGGGAGCATTGTCACAGACACCCATTTCTTGGTGGCGTTGGCCATCACAGCATCATTCTCTCCCATCCTCCCCCAAACTGACACATCCACCCATACTGATGAGCGGTACCACCTCCTGCCTCCCTGTGAGCCATCACCTGGACACCAAGAGGAAAAGCTTCCCCAAAAGCCCAGCAAACACCGCAGCCAGCAGAACTTGCACTTGGGAGATCGCAAGGGTGTGGAACCACCTCGTGAACTGCCTGAACCAAACATTTCTGTTGTTAACACTGCACGTTGCATTTTACATCATGTTTTTGTGACACGGAGGAGGAGGTTTGGGAGCAGGCTGGAGGGTGGGGAGCAGAGAGCCAGCTTACCAACTGCCTGCGAGACATCCAAGGGATTTCAACAGCACGTATCCGTGTCGCAGTCGAGGGAGAGGCTGCGAGAGCTGGGCTCCTGCTGGGCTGGCACTCAGCACTGATTTGTGGTGCTTTATAAATATATTGCAATTGAACTGAATATAAACTGTGGGAAGAAACTGGGGGGAAATACCAGTTTGGTGCGAGGGCTGCGTTTGTTTTCCCAGGTCGCATAAAAAAATCGTGACTTTCACGATATAAAACAGTACTGGAATATTTTTGTTGTTTAAAATAACTTAAAAAGCCCTGTGGCTTTTTAAAATAACATGATGTCCTGTGGCCATCACCAGTAGACACATGTATCACTGTACCCGTGCTCTGTATTTTGTTGGTGGCCAAGCTGAAAAAATAATGCTCGATGCTCTGCTGAGCAGCAGGTTCTGCTCTGGATGGGCGAGGTCTGCCCAGAGCTCATCACAGTGCCAGGGAGGTGATCTCCAGATCTCAGGGGATCTTTTCTTGTCTCTCAGGCGATCTTTTCTTGTCTCTCAGGCAGGAGTTGCCATGGGACATTAGCTCCCTGCCATCGAGCCCTTCAGCAGGGGCTGGCTAGTCTGGCACAGCTCGGGTGAGGGCAGACTGAATCTTTCTAAACTGTATCCATTGGACTTTAATTTAAAAAAATAATAATGATTAGTGGTGTTGGTAAGATCTGTGAACCTCAGTAAAAACCAAACAGCTCTGGTCTACTGCAGAAAACAGCCCGGCCATGCAGCACGGGTGCTGCCGGGACGGCTCAGCCCCAGCCTCCCGAGCAGGCGACCGCTGCCGCTGAGGACTCGCAGTGATTTCATCACTTGGTTCCCCACCCCTTCCAAGCTGTGCTGCCCTCCTGTCCCACCCGTGCCGGCCTCAGCTCCCTTCCAAAGAGCAAAAAGTTAAATCCTCCCTTTTGCCTCGTTTCTTGCGCCGAATCCAGATCAGTCAGCAAGTGCTACAGGATACACCTCCCCTAAGGCCACTCACAAACAAGACAACAGCTCGTTTGGGATCTTAAGGGGAAGATAAACGAGGAAACTTCCTAAATTTGATTGTAAAAATATTCATAAAGATACCAAGTGGCTCAGGCACGTGCAGCTGCTCTCTGCAGAGGTGCCCACTGGCTCCCAAGGAAATGCACAGGCGCTCGTCTGAGCCCTATTTAGGTTTTTTTGGGGTTGTTTTTTTTTCACTCCACTCCTCCCTCTTCGGGACGTGCTCATCCTTCAACTGACAGCTCATCTGCTCATGAACTGCATCACTGCCCCGTTAGCAGCACATCCACCCTGTTAACAAGTCATGCCCCATCCCAACACTAGGAAGAACCATTGTGTTCTTCACTAAAAGACCTTCCCTTCCCAGTTTCTCCAGCATCCCACAGAAGACTTTAAGTTCTTGGACAGAGCAGGGTGAAGCTCTGGAGAAGACACCCAGAAGCCTCAGGTTGACCAGCACCAAGTGTTCTGGATGGGCCGGAGGCTGGAGTGGCCAAGCGTGATCCATGGCCCTCATGGAGCTGTGGCACAGATCCTGGGAGCTGTCTGACGAGTCAAGAAGTCCCGTTGTTCGATTCATTACACAGCCCATGAATTAGTCAATCCTCCTCTTTCACCTACCCTGCAGGCTGGGGTAAGGGGGGGCTGGCCTACATCCAAATATTGTGTAAGACAAAAAAAAAAACCTATTTAAAAGACAAAAACCCCAAACAGTTAATCTGTAGAAATACTATTTAGGAGGAATGAGGGAAAGCTGAAGCCATAAGGGTAAATTATTACTTGTTTTTCTCCCACTCTCTTCCTTCAAGAGCCTTAAAAGAGCTTCCCACCGTCCGCTACAGCCCTTCTCACATTGCACTCGGATACACCCAAGAGGAGTGCGGTGCTCGCGTCCTGCCAAGGTCACAGTGACAACAAACCACCAAGGAGGAGCCGAGCCCGGTGGTTCCCAGGGCTCTGCCCCAGCCACCGGCATTCCCGAGCTGTGGAACAGCCGTTCAAGGGCAAGACCTGCTCGGGTGGGAGCTGCGGGCAGAGGAGCGATGGAGCTATGAGGTTGTTTTCTGTCGGCTTCATTTCCACGGACACCCACCCAGCAAACGAACGCAACCTTCTCAACTCCAACTTTTTTAAAAGGCTTTTCTCTTCCCATCCTTTCCTTCCCCCCAGTTTTTAAAATCCAATTATAGCACAGCTCTCTCAGCAGGGGTCAGTGTAGAATAAGAATCGTCTGAGTTAATGGACATAAGACCAAGAAAGATTAATGCCTAAATGGTTTCAAAAGTTGTATGATGCTGATTTCATTAACATTTTAATTGTAATGTATCTTTTTAATCTTCTTCCACACTAATGGTTTTATATGCTTCAAAAAAAGAAAAAAAAAAACTGCTGACAACAAAAATATCAACATAACAAAATTAACAGACGGAACTGAGTGCTGTAATGGGAACTGAATGAAATGCAGAAAACCGTGTTAATGATGCATTAAGAGCAGGAATTGTACTCAGACAAGAGTCAAAAATTCAGCACTGCAGTTGCATGTCCTGTCTTTGCCTTCCCCAGCCACTCACATGACCCCAGATCCGCATCTTTTAGCGGGGTTGTGCCAAAGCAACAACCCAGGCAGCACCACCAAATGCATGCAGAGATTTAGCAAAAAAGAGTGCTTTAAATTTGGTAATTAATTTAATTCAATCACAGTGCTGTGCTGGAGCAGCAGATCCAGAGGAAGCCTCTGCTGCTGCTGTTGCCCATCTCTCTCTTTACCGAACAGCACCGGCATTGCGGGCACTGCTCTGCAGGCTCCGGTACCGCGGCCACAGCAGCATCCACAGATGTGAAAGATGTGGTTACAATCACCGTGCAAAATTTTATTTTACTTAATTAGAAGACAATTAAACCTAAGCAGCGATGTTTCATTAAGCATGGGTGTGTATTGATGATGTTAGCATGTATAAACGGAGGGAGGCACAAAAGGAGAAGGTAATTGCCGAGCTGACAGATGAAGTTTCAGACCATTTTTCTTTGTGCAAATGAATGACGGAGCGATCCAGATGCTCTCACCTGCCTGTGAGGCTGGGCTGCAGCCGTAGGAGGGAAGCAAAAACCGCAACATTTAATTTCGCTGTCCATCAGAACTTGTTAGAAGGGAGAAGATCGAGGCAGAGCGATATAAACCCTCCACACAACCCTTAGCAAATCATCAAACCCTTAAATTCGCAATGAGAGTGTGACTCCAACCCTGACTACAACAAACCACAACCAAAAAGCACATTATCCTCCTCAGATTTAGTCCTATGAAGGTCACTACAGCCAGTGCAGCGTTGAGGCAGGTTTCCAATGAAGGGGCACCTACAAAAAGGGGTTACCCCATGTGTGGGAATTCCATTCCAGTGGGATCTCAGCCATGAGCTTTGCAGTCAAGAGCCTTTCCCCAACAGGGGTCTGCGGTGCACCAGGGTGGTCAGGCATGTCCTGTCCTACTGGAGCTCTCCTACCCCACACTGGCCAGGCCCATCAGCCTCTTCCCTTAGAAATCAAGTCATTTTAACCACCTTCAAACACAGAATCATAGAATCCCAGACTGGTTTTGGTTGGAAGGACCTTAAAGTTCATCCAGTCCCAACCCCCCTGCCATCAGCAGGGACACCTTCCACTAGACCAGGTTTCTCAAAGCCTCATCCAACCTGGCCTTCAACACTTCCAGGGAGGAGCAGCCACAGCTTCTCTGGGCAGCCTGGGCCAGTGTCTCACCACCCTCACACCAAACAATTTCCTCCTAATGTCTAATCTAAACCTCCCCTCTTCCAGTTTGAAGCCATCACCCCTTGTTCTATCACGACCTGCCCTCATAAAGAGTCCCTCCTCAGCTCCCCCAGTCTTTCAGGCACCTGGTCATTGCCTTCTGCATGGCACGCCTTGAAATGTCAACCCTTTATTTATACACCTGCATGTCACACCTCTATGCAGCATAATCCCTTCAAAGCTTAACGCCCTGGAAAGCGCTGAGCACCGAAACATTATCACTCCTTTGCCGTGTCATCACTAAACAGTGTCTTCTACAACATCTCTGCGAGGCACTACGTTATTTCCAAGCCTAACCCTTGTTTTCCTAATGCTTCATATAATGGGAGCATAAATGTTTGTCCTATGACAGAGAGAACTGGCATGTAAAACATGTACCCCCACACAATATATATATATATAACCGAGGCTGCCATATGCTTCCCCGGTGGGTATCACGATAGGAACGCACGCGTGGAGCCGCGCCAGCGCTGGCACCCGAACGCAGGACCCCTTCCACGCAACGCTCTGCCACCGAGCCCACGAGCCGGAGGAACCACACGCTCGGTCATATTTAACTTGTAATTCTTTGCACACTCTATTTTTCACCATGCTGTCGAAATTCGGTCTCCAGACACCCAGCAATGAAAAACATCTGGCTCCTCTCCCCAAATCGATAGATCCAGAAGAGCCCTGATTGCTACAAATGAGATGCTGCAAAGAAACGAGGATTTCTCTTCTCCTGTTTTTGCAAGTGATTAATAGATCCTGATATTGGCTTTATTGCCGTGGGGATGACACCGGGACGTGAAGTATTTAATCTCATCCCAGTGACTATATATGGTCACTCTGATGGAGTCACCTCCCTCCCCTCACGCTCCGCTGCCCTTCGCTCCTGGCACCGGCCGCCGAAGCAAACCGGCAGTGCTTGGGCACGGCGCCGGCGAGCCAGAAGTCAGCAGACTCCCCACGTTACTGTGCTCTCTCTCTCTCTCTCTCTTTCCCAATTTTTTTGTTGCTTTTAAAAATCTTAAATTGTGAGAAGAAGAGAGAGAATACACAAAAACACAGGAAAAAAACATTTTAAGAGTACTTTAGAGATAATTGTTGCATCGAGGGGGGAAAAAAATCCCTGTCAAGTTACTTACGTTTAAATGTACAGTTCATAATCACTTAGAATTTTTTTTTTTAAATCAATCTTTTTGTGAAAAGTATAACAATTTATCCAGCCCACACACACCTGTTTGTTATTGGAGGGTAGTTTGCGGCTGCCGAAGCAGCAGCAGTGATTTCTGCCCCCCCATCCACCCACCTAAGGGAAAAAATGCACTGAAATATTTGTCTTCATAGGAAATGGAACGCAAAAATGTACTTGACATGCAATTTTTTTAATTTTTATTTTTTTTTTAAATGTCTGATGTGAGGACCTCTAAAAAGACCAAAGCCAAACTGCGACGGCTGTGAACAGCCCCGGGAACGCATAGAGCACAGACGTGTGCCAAGTGCTATTTATCTTCATTTGATCCCATTGAGCCACGCGCTTTCGGGGGGTCTCGGTCACCGCACCAAACAAATAACTGCTCTCGTCACCATCGGCCCCAACACCTCCTCCAGCGAGGAGCTGGTGTCATGTACAGGCTGCAAAAACCAGCAGCCCCCTGTCCCTCCTGCCCCGTCTGTCTGTCAGTCCAGCCTCCGCCCCAGCCAAATTGCCGATGAGGAAGACCACGGTACTTTCAGTGGGATGAAACCCCCAGCCAGGGAAAAGAAGGAGGAAGCTCCACAGGCTCCTTCCAGCACCCAGGGCTCTATGGGGCAGGCTGGGTCCCAGCAGTCCGATTTTTATTACCTCCATCCCCATTTAGGAGTAACCGCATGACAAAAGCCAGCGCAATCCCGCCCGCCCCAGCTCGCCCGGGGATTGCGTCTCCCTCCCTGGGATTGCGGCATTTTAGCAAGTTTTCCCTTAACAGCAGCATTTATGGAGTCAAAGACTGTACGATTTAATATTATTTTTAAATTTCTCTTCTGCCTCCAAACATTTGCTTAAAAATAAGTTGAACTTAAAAAAAAAAAAAAAAACCAACCCAAAACCCAAACTGCTAATGAATCACAGTTCCTAGCAAATGAGCAATTGCAGTTGACACAATGAATTATGCCTGAAGCAAGCTGGGAAACATATTTTGCAAATGATCTCATCCACAGGCAAACCTGGCATGACACTTGATTTGCTAAAAAAGACACAAAGCCTGTCAAAATTCCTGTCACTTCGCAAATAAAGTCAGGTAGAGAAAACCAACAGCCTCACCCTCTTTTAAGCGTGCTTCACCTATTTCTCAATTGCTCTACAGGTTTGATTTAAAAATAAAAAACCCCACACGACACCCCCTTAGGTGTGCCCGTCCCAGCCAGGTGCTGAAGGCCATCAGCTCCACTTCCCCAGATGAAGAAGAGATGGGCTGGGAGTGCTCTTCCGCCGGCAAACACAGGCTGGGGCTCAATTTAAAGGCTAATTGCAGCAAGATACAATGCTCTCTCTGACCATTAGGTATGGCAGGGAACTTACAATTCAGTTTAATTTCCTCCAGCTAAATGCCTGTATTTTACTTCTTGCATTGCACTCAATTAAACTCAAAGAAATGTAAGAAAAGGGAAAAAAAAAAAAAAAAGCAAGTCAAGTGCAGCACCTCTGCTCCTCAGCATCCCTGGAGCTCTCTACGACCAGCTCCTTCTGACCAGCACAACCCCACCTGGCTCAGAAAACCTGGGAAAATTCAAAGCCCTGGCTGAAGCCTCCTCCTAACCCCATTTTGTCAGACGTGGGTATTGTTAAGCAGAGAGCAAAGCAAGAGCAGAGTCTTGTTGCCCTTCCGCAGGCTGTTCCGTGGTGTTTATCCCCAATCCACGCCATCCTCCGTCCCGTGCCCCAGAGCCACGTACCCAGTTAAGGACCAGGGTGTCAATAAAGGCAGCTCAGACACAGCGCGTCCCCGCACAGCTCTGGCCCGAGCCTCCCGAAGGCCTGGCAGGGAAACGGGACTTTATAAGAAGATAGTCTAAAATAAATATTTCCATTCCAAGGCAAGATGGTT
Source organism: Antrostomus carolinensis (assembly GCF_000700745.2). NCBI lineage: Eukaryota > Metazoa > Chordata > Aves > Caprimulgiformes > Caprimulgidae > Antrostomus > Antrostomus carolinensis. The sequence goes on along the minus strand of NW_010300488.1, from coordinate 1,848 downwards.
TGTGTCCTCAGTTGGGGTAAGCACACGCCAGTCTGGAGGGTTCTCAGCGAGTCGAACGGGCTCTCGCAGGATATTTCTTGGTGTTTCTTCCCTGATTGACAACTGCAAAGCCACCTTGAACCTCCTGGCACCTTGGCTTGGGATTGGAATTGAAATCTAGTCCAGAAAGGACTTACCTGGAGTCCTGTCTCGTTCAAGGAGAGGGGATTTTTCTTTCCTAGAGCAGGAAGGATGCTCTACACCTCCCCAACCAGCAGCACAACTACCCCGCAGGGATGCCCACAGGGATGCTGACCCATTGCCAGCACCCCTGGAGAAGAACCACAATCTGCTCCCCTGCCCCAAATCCAAGCAGTAAGCACAGAGTTATGGCTGGGGGAGGGAAAAGGTTTTCATGTTACAAGAGGGCACTGAAAACATCGCTTCCAAAATAACAAGATACAGCATCAATGCACGCAGCTCATCAGAAGGTGTCCATCTCCTAGGAACGAAGGAGGAATCTGGGAAAACCTTGAGAAGACCTGAACAACCAAACCCAACCGGTGCCGGCAGCTCCAGACGGCAGCAAGCACGTGCCCCAGGCCAGAGCTCAGGCAGCAGTGGTGGAAAGGGACAGTCTCCCCAGGGGCTGGTTCTTGGCCAGCAGAGAAAGCGTGGTCCAGCCAGTGCCCAGGGCTGGGGGTGTCATGGGGAACCCACCAGCCCAGACTGCCTGTTCTGTCCCAGCAGGTCCCTCTGAAGGGTGTGGAGATTCCTCCTTCCACACTCACCAACATCTGACTTGTACCCAACTCCTCATACTATCCAGCAAGCTTTGGCGGTTTGATTTTAAGCTCTAGAAATCCATCCCCACCCGTTATTGTCCCGATATTACCACTTTTCTCTCATGAAGCCTTAATCACGAGGCCTCTATAGGAGGAAAAACCCCAACCCCCAGTCGTTACAGCTACAGAAGGGCATTTATTCTCAGGAGGAGGACAAGATCCCTAATTATTTTATATTTGCTGCTGACTTCAAATCAAACTATTATTACCTCCATTACCCACACCTTGAGGTCAGGGACTTATTGTCCCAGGTTGGACAAACAACATCAATTCAGCTAAGAAGGGAAGGCTCAGCTTGATTTTTTTCAGTTGAAGGGGTTGATTTAGTAGCAGGCTATGAATAATCAGGTAATTTGGGCTTAGCTGTGCTCGAACACTGCGCTTTTGAGTGGGATGGGTTGTCTCAGGCACCAGGGACCCCACAGGGTCCACACAGCCGCTGTGGATATCACCGCCAAGAAGCCAACGTGCCACCGAGAGGGCAGCAATCATCCCGGTTTGTTTACCAACTGCCACTTCTCCTACTGTTTAATATTTCAGCTGGAGAAGGTAAACCAGCACGCCAGCCCCTCAATTACGTGGGGTGCGAGGCAAACATTTGGCAGGCACGAAGCACATCGAGCTGCCTGCGACCTCGCAAATGCTGCCTGAAAGGGGGAAAAAAAAAGTAAAAAAAAAAAAGTGAATATTTAAATTAATGACCCAGCGGGTAATGGAGACGGGGCTGGAAGGGATCCCACGCTTTGCCGTGGGTCGGGATGGGGGAGCCCGGCGGAGGCAGCACGCCCTGTACCGCTGTCTGTTTATTTTCCTACCGCAGGAAAGATGTTTGGAGAAGTCCTTGAGCACAGCGAAGGCGCTTTAACTACAGCAGAGGCTGCAGACTGCAGCAGGCGGGGGGAGGCACCGGCACTGCTCCCAAAGGGCTTGACCCCATCAAAACCCAATCGCTTACCCCAATTTTTAACTCGCTTAGACACCAATAAGAGGATTAACACCCTGTGCTGGGATGGGGGGAGCAGCC
>NW_010300487.1:1188-13736 GCF_000700745.2 Antrostomus carolinensis | reverse complement strand
ACTCACAACATCCTGTGATTCTATGATTCTAGTATCTTTTTGGCCAGGATTTCTCACACAGCAGCATGTGGCCAGGATGGACCAGACCTCTGCGATAAGGCAGGTTTTAAGGGCACATTAAACTTGTCGTACTTCAAGCAGCAGTGAGTTTCCTCAGCTCCACGATGGAACAAAGCCAACCCTGCAACCTCTGTAAGCTGGTCTTGCCTTGCAGCCTCCAAAGCTGAGGACAGCAATTCAGCCTGGGTCAGCCTCAGTGCTGTTGAAATCACAGAATCACAGAATGTCAGGGATTGGAAGGGACCTCGAAAGATCATCCAGTCCAACCCCCCTGCCAGAGCAGGAACCTAAATGAGATCACACAGGAGGGCATCCAGGCAGGTCTTGAATGCAAGACATTTTTCTCCTCCTGCAAGTTAAATCCCTGCACTTTGTAATTAACACAGAAAAAGGGCAGATCCAGGAAAATCTATTCCCCTGACACACACTCCTCTGCTGATGGAGAATCCAAAAGGGAGCAGAACACGCTGGCAGGTGTTGTGTAAAGCTCTTGATTCCTGACCTGCAGCAGTAAATCTGGATTTATTTCCTCTGAAGCCTACCGAGCCCTTGCAGGTCTTCCCTGGGTTTCTCTCTGTATGAGCTGCTAATGGAGTTGGCAAAACTCCCTGGGTAATGAGAGATCACACCTCAGCGGGCTTATCGGAAATGAAGATTGTTAATAAATAAAGCCTAGGTCTTTAAACTCATGTTAACATTAATCAGATTAATATAAAAGGGAAAAAAAAAGTCTGGAAAAGGTTTCAGGCAGGGTTGGATCTCCCTCCCAGGCTGTGCCCATGGGGCTGCAGTGGGGTGAGCCCTGCTGCTGGGGGGTGGCTGGGCAGGTGGATCCTGGGGTGAAAATGGGGTTGTCAGGGAAAATGGGACAAACTGGAAATGAGGTCTTGGCTCAACAGACAGCAAGGCAGCCCCAAAACCTTCCATGCGTCTGCAACGTGGCTGAGTTTGTCCTCATCTCACCTCATCTTCCGTCCTTGGCCAGTACAGGGGGTTGTTGCTGCTCCTGCCTGACCCAACCACTTCAACTTTGGTGTATGAGGGGATATACACTCCACTAGCTATTTGTATTTTGTCTAAAGTAGCATTTGATGTTGCTTATTAGCCATATAAATATATATGTTTCATTTTTATTTTGAATTTTTTATATATATATATATATTTGAATTATATATATATGTTTCATTTTTATTTTGAATTTTTTATATATATATATATATTTGAATTATATATATATGTTTCATTTTTATTTTGAATTTCAGGTGGAATCTATCAAGAGCATGGGGCTCATCAGCCTCGGGAGGCAGCGCTCGTGCCCGTGGCCTGTGTGTCCCTGTATCCCAGCAGCCGTGTGTGATCTGCCACCTTTCAGTCCCATCAGATGTCCCCTCACTCACATTATGAGAACAGATAAATAGGAATCAGGAAACTCTTCATTTTTAGGGACAGCTCTATCACATAGCTGCCTCCCTCATCTCTCATCTACATGCATGTGGTGATTCTTCTGGTTCCTTCCCTCACTAGGAAATCTTAATTTTCTTTGCCCATAATTTTCTTTGCCCTTGTCTGGATTAATATATATATATATTTTTATTTATTTTTTTTTCTGCTCCATTCATGTTGAGTGGGATTGGAACTGATGGCAAGACTTAAAATTGTAAGACTCATCTCCAGGAGGAGTTGTAATAAGGTGGTGGCCACCAACAAAGCTTGCCCCCATGCATTGGGGTCTGTCCTGGGACAAGTTGTGGTGCTCAGGGATGTACAAACCTCTGGCTTGATGGTAGTGTTACAGCTTTGAGCAGACCAGCATGGTGGGAACAGAGACCTGGGGCTTCCACTGACTGCTTTTGTGCTTCCTGCATCTGGGTTTAACCCCAGTAGCACTAGCAACCCGACAGCTGTGCGGAGGATGCAAGAAGGTTGGTTGTGGTAGCTTCATAAACTCGGACAAGCAGATATTTTTACACCTATGCAGTTACTAAATGTCAACACTAAGTATTGCTCAGAAAGAGCACGTTTGGGATCCACAGCCTTGACTTCACTGATGTCCCAGGGCTGGAGTGTCAACCCTGGCACAACACGTGCTGGTGCTGAGCAATGGCCTCACGTGTGCAGCAGCAAGGCTTGGCCTCAGAAATGCCCGGGACATTGCAACGTCCTCCCTTCTCCCCATGATTTAGCAAAAAAATGCTAATTTCTGAACTTTTCTTTCAGACCCCTGGTAGATGCCAGGCACCACTGGTCCCTGAGGCAGGCAGGGCACGTCCTGGCCACCCAGACCTATGTACAAAGACTATTTAGCACCTCTATGTAGTCCCTGTGGGCAGGGTGATGGCAGGGCTGAGCTCCAAGTGCATGGTACTCAGTTCTTGCTCTTGGCTTGTTTGGAAGGGGACACGAGGAAGACTTTACCAGCTGTGTAGAATAATTTGAATTCATCTTAAAGTGCTTTGACAGTCGAATAAATAAATAAATACCTTTTTTAATTACAAAGTGATATTCTCCTAACTCAGATCCAGGAGATGGTCCACTCGGATGCCACATCCTATGAGTCCAACCGTCAAGTGCCCCTGATCAATCGCCCCGGGATGTTAGCCAGCCCCATGAGCGCGCTCAGCCAGTCACAGCTGATTTCTCAGATGGGGATGAGGAGTGGTGTCACCCACGGTTCCCCATCACCCCCGGGAAGTAAATCTGCCACGCCATCTCCCTCCAGTTCTACTCAGGAAGAGGAGACAGAGTCACATTATAAGGTACGTGCAGTCACACCTGTTTTACCAGATAGTGAGAACACGACAGGTGATGTTTTTCAATGAGGGATAAACTGCCCTAAATAAGTGCACAGACTTGGGGTCTTTTTAAAAAAAAAAAAAAATATATATATTTATATTTTTTCTAGGAGTCACTATATATATATTTTTTTAAAAAGTCTATATAGTGGGAGACTTTCCCAAGGATGGGGAGGTTGTTTCCAGCCTAGGGTAAGGTACAGCCCAGCAGGCTGGCACACGTGCTTGGGTTGTGCATGCAGCAAGTTTCACAGTGAGAGTTGGGCTTTTCTATCCATGGTTTACCTGGTCGATCAAGCTGCACAATTTCTGGTAATGGAAGGGGTTGCCCAGGGTGTTGGTAGAGTCCCCATCCCTGGAGGGGTTGAAGAGTTGTGTAGACATAGTGCTGAGGGACATGGGTTAGTTGGGGACTGGTCAATGTTGGGTTAATGGTTGGATTCAGTGATCTGAAAAGTCTTTTCCAATCGAGGCAATGCTGGGATTCTGTGATTCCTCTGATGAGGATTTTGATGAGCAAAGCAGGTTCAGGGCTAAGGTTCTGCAAACGCTTGGGTGCAAAATTAGATTTCTGGTGGCAGGTAGAGGTAGTCAGCAATGTCTTAATGGCACAGAGTCTGCCTCTACAGCCAACACAACTGCTGCTGAGCATGGCACCAAGAAACCCAAGGGTTTCCTAGAGTTTTGGGGTCATCTTGGTTGTTGCCCATCTTTATCAAAACTCACCAGCAAAGCAAAGTACTCCTGCTTTGTTCCCTGAGTCTTCCAGCTGTTCTTCACTGAGGGCAAATTGGAGCAATCCCAGGGCTGCTGCCTCAACACCTGGTGGGTCTCTGTGCCTGCAGGTCAGTCACTGGGGGGACTTTGATTAAAGCCTTTCACAGAAAACCTTCTCCTGGAAGGCACTGATCCAAGAATGACACCAGAAGCTCTGGTATTGTAACCTTGTCCTGCAAAAACAAATGGTTGTGACAGGATTTGAATATATAATCAGAGCAGAGAAAAGCAGAGACTGGAAAACTATGAAAACACTAGGACTGAGCAGAAACCTTTCCCTTTCCATGGAAATCCAGGCAAATGGATTCCCATCAGCCCTGTAGTTTTCCATCTGTAGGCAGCTTTCACTTCAGATTAGGACATCTCAAAGCAAAGTGCACATGTGGATGTGAAAACAGCTTCCGTGGAATAAAACTGTAAAAAGAAGGGATAGAAGTGATTGAAAATAGATGAAGTTTCTCCAACTCTGCGCTTCTACATTTGGGGGACAATATGGGCTGGGTTGTGCCGCTGGACCCCATGGTCTGCCATCAACCAGAGCCCGTGTCACACAGCTCCAGGCCATTACCTGGGACCTAAAATCTTTCACGTCAGCAGAAAATGAGTTTTAGTTTAGTTACACTCCCAGTTCTCTCTGCCTCTTTCAGCATCACCCAGCTTTCCTCATGGCCGTCCTGGACTGCAGGAGTCACAGGGTAGGACACAGCTTTGGGGTTGGATCTTCTGTTCTCATTGAGCCAGTGATGCCTTTGGGGGTAGGAAGAATTTGGAGATGTCCAGCTTATGAGAGCTTGCAGATATTTGGATTTTTTCCTAATCCTAAAGGCATACCCCCTCGTTTTTCTGCCCTATAAAGTGCCCAGCAAGACAGGAGGAACAGGAGTGATGGATTTAATGGAGGAAGGAGACTGGAAGAGTCAGAAAGCAGCAGAAGCATGTTATGGCCTGTGGGTTTCTGTTTGCTTTCTCTATCTACACAGCTGCTGTGTGCACCCATCGGTCATTTTTCATATGGCTGTTAAGGGTCTTTCTGCAACAAGTCATCAAAGCAACGTCTACCAAGCAGAAATTAATCTTGTGACCAGGAAGGTCACACGTTAAAGAAATGGGTCTGATGCCAGTAGGTAGTTCAGGTCCAGCAGGTCCTCTGAGCCAGGGAGCTTATGATTTTAGGTCTCCCAGCCTCACTGGTGCATTTACCTGCTTGATTGCTTCCAGGGGTACACATGGATGGGAGGGAGAGGTAGTTACAACCCAGACTCCAGGTGGATGAGTAGTCTCTCTCCATAGTTATTAAAATCATGATGTCCATGATTCAGCTCTTCACAGACTCAACATAGAATCATAGAATCATAGAATGGTTTGGGTTGGAAGGGACCTTAAAGATCATCCAGTTCCAACCCCCCTGCCATCAGCAGGGACACCTTCCACTAGACCAGGTTGCTCAAAGCCTCATCCAGCCTGGCCTTGAACACTTCCAAGGAGGGGGCATCTACAGCTTCCTTGGGCAACCTCTAAAGATGGGCAACATCTAAAAAACCTCTAAAGATGGGCAACCTCTAAAGATGGGCAACATCTAAAAAGGCACCAAGCCACCAGTTTATGGGATCACATCTGTCACCAGTGAATTGCCCCAGTCCACAGCTGGTGTTAAACATACCTTCTGCTGCCTCTCCAGAGCAGGTCCATGCAGGGGCTGGTGGCCACACACTTCATCCCACTGCTGGAGCATTCACAGTTGCTTGGACCATGGCTCACCCCTTGGGGGTTGCAGTTGCTCTGGGACAGTGAGGTGCTAGCTCACCAGAGCTTGCCCTTAGCCATGAACATGGCTTAGGTTGTTGAAGCATCTTCTCTGGGCTGTTGTCTCATCCCATGCTGTGTCACACCTGGTAAAGCCCAGGAAAATCAGGCAAAGTCCTGTTCTGCTCCCTCTGGGGAACTGACGGCTCCAGGCAGCCTTGTGGGCAGCATCTGTTCTCCATAAATTCCATTTGCTCTTTGGTGCTGCTGAAGCAGGACCGAGTGTAAAGTGTCATCCTGGCTGTGGTTGCATAGTCCCTCTTCCAGCTCCTTTGCTTGGTCACTGGCTGTGAGGAGAGCAGGTCTCCCCACGGCACTTCAGTGAATCAGGCAGGATTAGAGTTCGTTAAAATGCCATCTCACTTGCTAATGGGCTGAAGCCCTGTCATGCATTTTTTTTTTCTCCTAATAAGCTGCCCTTTCACCTCCAGGCCTCCCGTTCAAGCCCAATTGGTCAATTTTAAATTAAATGCAATTTTTTTGGTCTCTCTGCTCATTCACTAATGGTCACTGTCTGTTTGACAAATGTCACTGCGCTGATACTGAACTTAATGACCAGTCAAGAGCTGCTGAGTGGAGAACAGGAGCTCTGCTACCCTTTCCTGCCCATGCCTGGCCTCTGCTAGCTGAAGTGAAGCCTCTTAAATCCACACAATCACATCAGCAAATCCATCAGGAGAAAAGGCCTTTTGCTCCCAGCACTCACCAGGACACACAGTTTTCACAACACCTGGGTGTTTAGACCCGTGTCAATTGATTTAAAAAAAAAAAATAATAATTTATTTATTTTTTTAGACCTCTAAGTGACAGACTGCTTAACTTTCTAAGTGGTAGAACTAACCCAATCAGCCTGTGCACTTGGTAGAGCAGGGACTACCAAAGTCAGGTAGTGTCTGAGCCCTTAGTGCCTGAGGCCAGCGGGTCTGCAAGCGGAGGAAGGTGCTGGCACCCTGTTTGCCCTCGAGGATGCAGAGATCCAGACTGCAGCAGCCAACTGGCAGCAAACACTTTTTTTCTCTACCATCTTTAACATTTGGTGTATTTCACTGAATCATACAATCATAGTGGTTGGAAAAGACCTTTAACATTACCAAGTCCAACCATAAACCCAACACTACCAATTCCACCTCTAAATCATGTCCCTGAGCACCTCATCTGCCCGTCTTTTAAATCCCACCAGGGAAGGTGACTCCACCACCTCCCTGGACAACCTGTGCCAATTTAGTTTTTCCTCTGCTATAAAATACGGATAATGATACTTCCCTGTAGTGCAAGCTTTCACTGAGCACAGGTAATGTGTTTAGGGCTTTGATGTATGTCCAGGTGCTTTCCAGGTGTCTTTTCCTTTGCACACCCACACCGAGAAGCTTCTGCAGTCCCATATACTCAACACACTGCCCAGGACATTCCTGCGGAGGCTCAGCCGTGGGATCTTCTTTCTGTGCTACCTTCACTGGAAGCATCCCTGTTTCCAGCCTTGCTGTTTTACTTCCCAGCCCGGTGGCAGTGTCTCGTGCTGAGCAGCCACAAAGTCCAACTACTGTTCCCTGTGTCCTGCTCCTCTTGGTCCAACCACCACAGGGCAACTGAGCATGGATGCAGCCAGACCTGGTCATCCAGCTGCACCCGAACTGGTCGTAAAGAGTGTTTAATACATAAGATTAAAATAGTTTAATTCCTGGATATTTTTCTTGGATAAGGAAAGATACTTGTTACATAGAAGCACAGAATGGTTTGGGTTGGAAGGAACCTTTCAAGGTCCATCTAGTTCCAACCCCCCTGCAGTGAGCGGGGACACCTTCAACCAGAGCAGGTTGCTCAGAGCCCTGTCCATAGGTAGGTCCATACCTGTTAGCAGGGTGAAACAAATTTCAGATGGCCCCAGTGTGATGGCTGATGTGATGCTGGTGCTGCTTGGTCAATGCTCAGGACCCTCCTGCCTGGGGGTGGGGAGGCTGAGCCACTGGTGCAGGTGTGGGTGAGGAAAGTCCGAAAGTCAGGAGTGGCTGGCAAAGGGGGATTATTGGGCTGGAAATCAGAAACCATGTGGAAGGTGAGTTTGGAAAAATTAATGGGCTGCTAAAGGGATCTGGCTGGGAAGGAGGGTGTTTGGAGAGGTTCCAGAAAAGGATCAAGGAGTGAGTGAGCTTGTGATGCCGAGGAGGAGAGGGAAGGAGGTGACAGAGGATGGACATCTGGAAAGCTCTAGCTTTGGAGCAGGGACCACTGGAGCAGCAAGGGGCAAACCCAGGCTGTGAACTGGGCTGCCAGGAGGCACCCAAGCCAGGCTCAGGCACCCACCAGCAGTTTGTGTAATGATTCCAGAGGCTTCTGGGGGCCAAAGAGACCCCCCCAGGGCTGCTGCCCTCCTCACCTCGCTGGGAGCCCTCCTCTGCCCGTGCCCTACCCCGTCCCCTCTGCTAACAACCTGTAGTAGGGACTCATATCGCACTGCTCCCACCTGACTGCTATGGGTCATCTCCTGGTTTTGCAGGTTACTGGAGAGAAAAGACCATCAACAGACCTGGGCAAGAAGCCAAAAAGCCAAAAGAAGAAGAAAAAGAAGGATCCCAATGAGCCCCAGAAGCCCGTGTCAGCCTACGCCCTGTTTTTCAGAGACACACAAGCAGCCATCAAAGGGCAAAACCCCAACGCGACCTTCGGAGACGTATCAAAAATTGTTGCGTCGATGTGGGACAGTTTGGGAGAAGAACAAAAACAAGTGAGTTACTGATTTTTTTATATTTTTTTTTCCTGTTGAAGTGTGTTTTTCCATGATACAGTGTGACAGAGTCTCCCCGAGCACCTTCGGAGCATGGCCGGGGGCTTAAACAAGCTGAAGTGTGTGCACAGAAACAGAGGCTGTTTTCAGGAGTGATGCTGAAGTGCCCACAGCCACTTGAAGTGATGCTGGAGTGGTTTGCATGCTGTGCTCCCAGCCCCAAGCTGGCACAGAGGTGATGTGACCTCACCCCTGGACACCTCCCCAGGGTGTCCTGTATGCAGGTCTTTGCCACCCACCTGCCCCAAGGAGGGAGGGTCTGACCCACGTCACAGGCAGGGGTGGGGCTGCAGAAGGATGTGCTCAGTTTGCTTTGCCCCTTTTGTAGTAAAATTCTCTGTTGTTACATGGGGAAAAGCAAATTTTTATGACAACTAATTATTCTTGAAAAGATCATACTTGGCAAAAACACCAGTGGCCTTTCCGTGACATGGGGTTTTACAGCCTGAGATGGGAGATGGGTTTGTATTTGCTTATTTACTTACAAGGAGTGACAGCAAACTGGCTGCAAACTGTTAACTCTCTACATGGCTGGCCTCAAATCCAACATCAAGGCTTTAAAAGCTTAGGAAGGAGATGTCTGAAGTAGCCTCGCAGAGGAAACCTTCCTGCCCCAAAGCTGTCAGCTGCTTTCAGTTTGCTTCACAGGGAGACTTCCAGGTCCTGCTGTAACTGTTCTGTTGATGCTGAGTCAGTTACAAAAGCCTGTAATTGCTTGTGGCCTATTGAGAAAACCCCAGGGGACACTTTCCGTAGCAAGTGTGTCTTTTTATCAGGCAGAGCAAGATCTGACGCTGTGTGTGATGCGTCTCTGAACCCAAACATGCTTGAACTGACAATCCCCCGTGAGCAGCCAGCCCTTCTCCTAGAGCCTGGCTGACAGTGTCAGGCTGGCTCTGTCTCCCATTGGGTGTCCATTTGGGAGGCAAAAAATAATTTGTATGGAAGTCATCCTAGGAAACAGTCTTGCTTGCTACCCTGAATCAAGTTGAGCCCAAGAGCAAAGCACCTTCTGGGATGAAAGCCCTTTTGCTGATCCATCTGGAGTCTCTGTACTAGGTAGTGTCCCTTTGATGTTTCCATGATCATCATTTGGATGGATCCCTAAGGGATTGTGGTGGTTTAACTCAGCTGACAGTGAAATACAGCTGCTCGCTCACTCTCCCCCTCCCCAGGGGACAGAATTGGGGGGCAAGGGTAAGGAGATTCATAGAGTGAGGTAAGAACAATTTAATCACTGAAATACAATAAAACTTAAAATAATAATGGTAACAATAGTAATAATAGAATATGCAAATGAGTAATACCCAGTGCCATTCGTCACCACTCGACAACCAAGCCTGACCTGTTCCCAGATAACGACTCCAGAGGAGTGACAATCCTGAACCGAAACCACAATCCCCGAAGAGAGAGAGGGAGAGAGAGAGAGCGAGCCCGGAGATCCTCATTAATATACTGAACATGACATTCTATGATATGGAATATCCCATTGGCAGAGCCAAATGCCAATTTGGGTTACTAATTTTAATATTCCTCGCCCCCACAGACCTTGCACCTGCAGACCCGCAAAACACAAAGTCCTTTGACTTCCAGCGATAATTAAAAACATCAGTACATTGTCAGCATTCTTCTGATAACAAATCCCACACTGAGACCAAAACACAGTGCTTTCTAGCTACTGAGAAGAAACCCAGCTCTGTCGTAGCTGAAACCAGGAGAGGGACCATGCAGGAGCCTCTGGTGCTGAAGAAGGGAGGAAGGTCCCCTCCCTGTGCAGGAGCTCAATCCCAGCCCTGCTGCCTGGGACGCTACAGGGCCCAGGCTGGGTTTGGGCTGTTGGTATGAGTTGTGGGAGGTTCAGTAACATGGAAAAGCTTTTACATGCCTCTTACTCCTGCTTTCTTCTCTCCCATCATCTCAGCCTGCCTCTCCTTTCCTCATCTGGTCACAAATATCTCTGTGGATCAGGCACTGAAATGTGGTTGCTGTAATGGAAGTGCTGGTGCGACCCTGGCTCAGTGCAGTGCAAATGCTCAGCTCTTAATTAGCAGCCGGGATTAAACCAGTCCGTTGATTTTCCCCCTGCTAACTCTCCCTTCGTCTCTTTTATGAGATCGCAGCAGCCTTGCTGGCTCTTTACACACGTTTTCTAAGTGGCTCCATTTCTCCCTCTGTAATTGATTTAATTAAGTCATTTGTTCCTTGTCTGAATGCTTAAATATTAACTTCCTGGCTTTGTCTCCAGCTGGATACTTCTCTCCCATGACAGCTACCTCCTGCCCGGGACTCTGGCTGGAGGGATGTTATTTATCTTTGGCTCTGGGACCCTGTTGCTGGTTTTGTGCGATGTGTCACGTTCACTCTCACAAAGTTCTCTCACGAAGAAAGTTTATTTAGTCACTGTTTGCTTTCCTCTGCCAGCATCCCCAGTTCAGTTTGTTTTGATTCATAAGGCAAGGGAGAGGAAAAAAGGGGGAAAAAAAAACCCCAAAACATTAGCAAAATGTCTTTAATATGTGGAAACAAGTGTCTAGGCTGTCCTGCAGATCATTTCTCCTCAGGACTGCAGGACATGACACACACACTCACGATGAAGACAAGCAGCCCATGCCAAGCTGTCTCTTGGCACATCTTAGGAAGGGACAGTGACCAAGTGGGACAGCTCCTGGTTAAAATCCTCCTGGGACCTGGGAGTCCAGGCTGCCACATGGCTGCACCAGAGTGTGGTTTGGCTCATTGCAAGGCAGGAGCATTGTGTTCTGGGATGAGGTGGGAAGGTGGAAAAGGGAAGTGTTTCACCTGGTGTGCTGCTCCTATCTCTGTTGATAACAGTGGGTTTGGGTGTCTTCACATCCTCACTGCAGAGAGCAACCTGTGAAAAACCAACACAGCGATGGCAAAGTAGGCAAGCAAGAGCCAAATCTGGACATTCTTCCTCAATGATGACCAAAGTTTGAGATGAAGAAAGCTTCCCTTCTTCCTGGCATAGGAAAAGAGGGTGGACTTGAGGCTGGAGGATCTGATCTGGGGCTGGGCTGTGGTCCCAGATTTAGAATCATAGAATCCTTTGGTTGGAAAAGACCTTTGAGATCATTGAGTCCAACTGTACCTGTCCACTGCTAAACCAGATCTCTGAGGACCTCATCTGCCTGTCTTTTAAATACTTCCAGGGACGGGGACTCAACCACCTCCCCAGGCAGCCCATTCCAGTGCCTGAGAACCCTTTCAGTGAAGAAATTTTTCCTGACATCCAATCTGAACCTCCCCTGGGGCAACTTGAGGCCATTTCCTCTTGTCCTGTCACCAGTTACCTGGGAGAAAAGACACAGACCTGCCTCTCCCCACCCTCGTTTCAGGGACTTGGACAGAGCCACAAGGTCTTCCCTCAGCCTCCTTTTCTCCAGGCTCAACAACCCCAGTTCCCTCAGCCAGGAACTCATCACACTTGTGCTCCAGACCCTTCACCCCCTGAGATGTCCAGGATGGGGCTGGGGCATCGTATCTCCAGAGGGCCAATGTGCAGACCCCAGCCCCACCATGCAGTTCTTAAGCAGTCATTTACATCACTGTGGTTTCTGCTTCAGATGAGGTTTACAAACCTTATTGTCCACCTTCCAATGGGCTCAGTGTTTCCCCAGCCCTGGTTGTGTTTTGGTTCCTGTCTTGTGGGAGAAGATCAGGCAGAACAGGCAGGGAGCAACCAGGGAAGGGGTTCAACGCAAGCTGGCTGACAAACACATCCTCAACCAGGGTGTTTTGGACCTGTGATCCACCACCACATGTCAGCAGCCCCTGGCACATGCCCCATTGCCCCTGCACACATGTCCATCCATCCCTCCCAGCTCCATCATGCACAGAGGAGTGACGCAGAGCATGGGGTGGCCACCATGCCAGTGCCAAAGGGATGAGGAATGCCCAGACAATGACTTGTAGCCATGCTGCTGGTGCAACACAGGGCTAGGAAGGTTGGTCCTGAGTGGTCCTGGAGCCTCAGCCCTGCTCCAGCTGCGCTCACAGAGCATTTCTGCAGCAGAAACAAGATGCCACCTCTTTGCCAGGTAGCTCAAGCTGGCACGTGAAGGGTTAACCCTCTGCAGTTTGTGCTGCTAATGATTCTACCCGCTGTAATATCAAAGCTGTAGCTATTTATTTGCCATTGAGCAGGTGCTGCTGCTCCCACAAAGCAAATTTGCTTTCTCCTCCTGATGAAACAAGCAAAATAAAGGTTGCTCCCATCCCATTTCAGATATGTTTTTTTTTTTTCCCTGTGCTCTAGCTGAAAGACAAACACCGAGCGGCAACCAGAATGCATATTATGCAAGAAATCATATCAT
>NW_010300487.1:686-1167 GCF_000700745.2 Antrostomus carolinensis | reverse complement strand
TTTGATTTGGCTGCTGCTGTCAAAGCACAGACAGGGTTTTTTTTCTATTTTTTTATTTTTTTTTCCTTTTTTTTGCCCCCCCCCTTTCTTTTGTTCTTCCTGGTTTATCATTTGCGCCTTTGTCATTTCGTTCCTTCTTCTTCTTCTTCTCTTCTCAGCCTCTTCACAATGAATCTTCATTTTCCCTCTGACACACTTGTATCTAAATTTCCTTATTTCCTGCCTTTTTTTATTTATATCTGTTGCCTGGTGATTTGATCATGCTGTGGAATACAGGATTAGCAATCTCTGTGTCCTTGGGTAACTGCTCAAGGACACCTGTTCAGCAAAGAGCCGGTTTTTCTTCCCGATTTTAACCCCTTCCAGCGTGGCCGTGTGTGTGTATAACATTAATAAATAACAATACCTTTCAATATCTCCAGCGCTGCATTAACAGGACGTTGTCATCTTCATTCTTCAACAGCTGGCGTGGCCCTTTCTA
>NW_010300487.1:0-632 GCF_000700745.2 Antrostomus carolinensis | reverse complement strand
AAATATATATATATATATATTAATACTTACTCTTTGAACTTTGCAAATAGTTGAGCAGCTGTTCGTGCAGAGATAGCTTAGACTTTGGTGGAGAGTGAAATGCTAATGCAGCCATTAGCATCAAACTGGGGGTACCTGTCGTAGGGATCCACCAGCAGCTCCAGGTCCCTGCTCCAGGCTCCCAGAACCCCGTTCCCCCGTGTTATTATTTTGTTTTTCATCAGCAGATACAGCCCAGCGTTTGCGGCGTTATCCAGCGAGGTTTAAAAGCGCTGCCTGATTTGACAGAAATTAGAAGAATTTGAGCACTAGCTTGGAGCAGACTCTGCTAACTGACTGGGAAGGATTTTTTCCCCACCATGACCAAACTGCCCACAGCCTGGTCCCAGCTGGTGCTGCCCGGTGGGGCTGCAGCCCACTCCCCTCCTGCCATGGGGCCACCAGCCCTGCCATGGGCAAGCTCTGCTCAAGGGCAGGTGACACCCAGCCCTGGCTAGCTGTCCTCTGGCAAGGGGATTCCATTTGGATGATAAGACCAGAAACTCTCCAGAGCATATTGAGGAGGAACCGGTGGGATTTCCTTCTCTCTGCCAGGTTCTCTTATCATGGAATCATAGAATCACAGAATGGTT
>NW_010300486.1:0-752 GCF_000700745.2 Antrostomus carolinensis | reverse complement strand
GGGGGCAGCCTTGGCTGTAGTGACCATGAGACTGTGGAGTTCAGAGTCCTACTAGGAGGAAACAGGGCAGTAAGTAGAACTTCAGGCGAGCTAACTTTGGCCTCTTCAGGTACCTTCTTGGAAGAATCCCATGGAATCAGACCCTTGAAGGAAGAGGGGTGCAAGAGAGCTGGTTAATATTCAAACACCACTTCCTCCAGGCTCAAGAACAATGCATCCCTGTGTGCAAGAAGTTGAGCAAAGGAGTGGGAAGACCAGTGTGGTTGAACAAGGAGCTCCTGGCAAAACTCAAACATAAGCAGGAGGTGTACAAGAGGTGGAAACAAGGACAGACCACTTGGGAAAAATATGAGGCCATCACCAGAGCATTCAGAAATGTGATGAGGAAGGCCAAGGCCCAATTGGAACTAAATCTGGCAAGGGAGGTCAGAGACAGCAAGAAGGGCTTCTTCAAATACATCACTAACAAAAGGAAGGCCAGGGGAAATGTGGGGCCACTACTGAATGGGGCAGGGTACCTGGTAACAGAGGACACAGAGAAGGCAGTTACTGAATGCTTTCTTTGCTTCAGTCTTCTCTGCCAAGGCCACCCCTCAGGAATCCGTGTCCCAAGAGACCAGTGAGAGAGTCTGGAAAAAGGAAGACTTTCCCCTGGTTGATGAGTATTAAGATTGACTATGCAACCTTAACAACCACAAGTCCATGGGCCCCGATGGGATGTACCCACGTGTGCTGAGGGAGCTGGCTGATGT
>NW_010300485.1:32773-80179 GCF_000700745.2 Antrostomus carolinensis | reverse complement strand
ATAATAATAATAATAATAATAATAGCAGCAATTCTGAAGTGAAGCATCGTAACTGCCAAGTCAAAGAGAAATAATCAATAAGCTAACACGACAGAAAAACCTTACAATCCCACTTGCAAATCAATTAAGATTTTTTAATTTAGTGGACAAGTCTCTAGAATTTAAGTCCCACAGTAACTAAAAGCAAGAAGCATACACCACTCCTCTAGAAGTCTTGTGCGTTGAGCCATGGCTCCCTTAGGCACTGCTCTTAAGTTTCCCCAGCAGAATTTTCAGCAGCCTTCCTTACATACATATTTAGGTTTGGGGAAATAAGGTATTGCTGGAGTAATAACTGGAAGTTTAAGAGCTCCTTCGCTGCTTCAGTCATCTCTGATTCCTGGACTGACATGGTTGCTCTCATCAAGACAAGCGAGGCGAGTTGATCTTGCTTGGGCAAACGCAGATTTGTGTTCTCTTTGTCAAGGCAAAGCAGTTGATCTTGACAATGGCAACTTGAACTAAAAAAGTTTTAACACATTTCAAGCATGTGATGAGATCTTCTGTTACAGAGCTCTCTGAAGATACCTTATGGAAGGGAAGAAAGAATCCTTAACCTACCAAGGACAGGCGTATGGTAAGGGCCATGCCATTTCTGGACAAGGGCAAAAATCCTTAGATACTGTACTGCCAGTGGTTGTTATAGTAGAAAAATTACTTCTCTCACTCATCTTTGAAGACTCATTTCACTGGCTTTAGAGAATACAAAATGTTAAACGCTTATGGAAGAAAAAATCCATTAAATGTAAATCATCATAATCTTATGCTTCATGTACTACCAGCGTGCCTTAGTACAGCCATGGGAATTGAATGTCACAAACGTATACAAACTGAGCTGGAAAGTGACAGATTCTGACAAATGAAAGATGACAGGAAGGTCAAAGGTCAACTATTAGTAGAAATAAATTTTATTTAACAATCCAGAAGCCATTAAAGAAAAACACAAACTGAAGACAGACTGCTGACCCCACCAGTCCTATATTATATCAGCTCTAAGTAGTACAGAGGTCCTGAGGTGCTACAATACAAGAATTTCCTGAAGACAGAAATGAAACAAAGCTCCTCTTGCAATGTCAGGTTCAAAGCTTCAGTGCTGTGGGGGGGACTGAAGGAAAGGAACCACTCTGAACTGTGGAGAACCCCTACATTTCCCACTCAATTACTGTACTTGGACACACAGAAGCTGTACACTAATATGAGAGTAGCTTGGGAAGTACAGTGGGGGTAAAACAGGACAAGGAATTAAGCTGTAACAGTGATCTGGTTTTAATATATATGCTACAAGCACTTAAAACAGACGAAGAGTGCAGATTTCTGAGGGTAATAAAAAGTACACCCGATGGCTCACCCTTCCAGATGTGAAGGCATCACAGAAGGGAAGGGAAGTCTTTCATAAACTATACAAATGTACACCTACATTGCTGTTCAATTTTTTTGTTTCTTGTGGTTCTTGCTCATTTAAACAGAGATTGTTTCAAAGAAGTAGATTTGAGAAGGCAAGACATGAGCAGGCTAAGCTTGCAGCTCAGAGCCATTCAGAAACTGTATTAAGACTTCTACATTAAATCTCTTGTAACAATTAAGGAAGTTGATATTTTGGGGGGTTGTTAGGTTTTTTTATTGTTTACACACATTGTACCTAACTTCTCTAACAAGGACCTTGCATTGAGGCCAGTATCACTTCCTCAGAAATGTTTTTATCAGGAGGTCCTGAATGGGGAAGACCATCTGAACAACTACCTAAGCATTTTTGTTTTGCAAGACTTCACTCCTTCAGTTCTCATTCAAGAGAAAAGCTGGTGTGTATTCTGCCTCGCTGAATTAAAAGCCACATACATACACAAGATTGCATAAGGGAAGGATTCAAGTGAAAATCCAGAGAGATTAATACAACAGAAATGACTGTCATGAAGTAATCCCCAATTTATATTCAAGTCTAACGCATGCATTCTGCTCAACATCAACACCAAATCAGTTCCTTTAGAATTCTGCTTTCTTAGCAAAGAGCTACTATTTGAAATGCAATTCTTTCCTTCCCAAAACACATGCAGCTACAGAGATGAAGTCATGGCTTATCTCCCCAAGGAACAAAATGAAACATCTGGGTAAAAAGTGATCATCTATCCCAACGAGAGACTACTGCAGCAAGAGGAAATTAAGACTGCTCAGCAAGAGTAGCATTGCCTAACCAGCCCAGAGTGGTTCTGAAAGGCCTCCCGTCTTACAAACAGAAATGATATTACCTCTAACTCCCTGTTCAGCAAAGCAATTATGAAGCCCCTAGGCTGCTAACACTAAGAAATTACAAATACCACAGCTCACGATATCAAATGCATCATTATGACAGATGTAAGTTGTAAGAACCAGTGGTTTGCAAGATGTTCTGAAGGCCCCAACACCTACAAAAACATTCAAAGGCATACTGGCATAGCAGCTTTTTTTTTAAAAAAACAAACAAACAAACAAGAAAACAAACCCACACCACCACAGCTCATCAAAATTTATCACTATAGCTGAAACACTCTTCATTCTCACTATTCTCTTTTACTGTTTGATTTCTCTTGTACAACATAGATGTGAAAGAAGATGAATAGAAAATCTATTTGTAATGAAATTTAATTGAACATAAAGACTAAAAAAAGTTCACTCTACAAACAGTCTTTCAAGCAATCAAAAAGTAACAGGCTTTGTGCCTTCACTACAACCACTGAAATGCAGTATTGGAGTTTAAAAGATTTATTTATAGTATAAACATAGAAATAAATGAAGTTTATTTATAAAAAAAACTCCTTTTCATTTCAGTTCTTAAAACACTATGGATTTTAACATGACTGACTAAAAGCAAAAAATGCAGCCAGTTTCAGGAAGTTAAGTTAAAAAAACCAAGAGAGGTTACTTTTCATCTGAATGACAGGGCTTTTATCCAAACAAAGATTTAGAAGTAGGGCAGGTTGCATTTCTCTACTGGACACACATCCAGAGAGTTTTGCAGTGGCATACAGGAGCAGACGAGTGTAAGAAATTGTATAGACTAACACCTTATTTATTTGACATTTTATATTCTAAATCACATCCCGCAAAAATCTTGACTGGTCCCCTATTCTCCCTTACATGGAACTCCTCCTCCCCCTCAAACCTTCCACTTCCTGTCAAACTGGTTTTAATGCCCTTTAACTGAAGGGGATCACAAGTTTTGCAGTCCATCTCTTTGACAACATGTAGCTGAATATTGTCTTATTTTAATTCAGAAAATGTTTTTTTTCCTTTTGCCAATCAAGAAAAAGAACATATCTCATAACCTCTTAATTATTCACTAAGGACATCCTACGTGGTCAGTTGGAGCTATTTACTGTTTCTCAATACGACAACTGACTGCGTAAGGATCATCACCCATTGGCTTTCATTTCTGTACACAGTACCCACTGACATCCCCTTTCACTACAATTCTCTTTTCAATTAGTTTTACCAAGTGAGTTATTAATATTGTCAACACGGAAGGTTTGGGGTTTGTTTGTTTAGGTAACTGACACACACAATCTAGTTAAGCATCATGTTCATGATGTTCTTACCTCAAGGATGTACTTCTCAAAAGACCTGATGTTTTCCAGAGCCTCTGGATCCTGATGGATAACAACTACTTCTTTCAAAGGATACTGGGGAGAAGAACAAAAAAAATAAAAAAAAAGAGGAAAGAGAAGAAAAGGAAAAGAAATAAATTTTTGTCCTCCCAACTGAAAACAAAGAACTTCAGAAACTATTATTTATCATTCGAAGTATTTTATTATTGAACTGTTTGCCATTCCAAACTTAGTTATTCAATTTTACCAGACCTATCCCAAAGTTACAAAGCTACTGCACATTCCCATGGCATGGATAAGAGGTGTTAAAGAGTTCTAACCTTTACTGGAATGGTTTTTCTGTCTCTGATTACTCGTCCAAGCTCAATAACGGACTGCAAACAAGAAACGGCACTTTCAATTTTTTTGTCGATGAGATCCTCCCTAGATTAAAAAGGAAACATTATATTGCTTCATTTTCATTTTATCTGTTTGAGCAGATTGAAAACATTTTACCTCCTTCTCTGAAATTTCCTATTACAAACTCAATTATGCCCTGTTCAGGGCAATTTGGAAAATGAACAAACAAGTTTTTCTTCTCTCTGTGTAGAAGAAGATGAGGAAATAACTTGCTGAAAACAAAAACCAGAGCTATCTCCATCACAAGATGGAGATGATGGATAGAGTCATACTACCTATTCCATTAATATCCAATAAAAAGAAAGATTTACATTGAGAAGATGCAACAAACCATTATAAATAGGATAGTTACAATGACAACGAAATACCTATAATAATGCAACCAACTCACTGGATCTCAATTTATAATCGTTTCCAGGAATTCTAGATATTTTAGCTTGATGTTTTAGACAGTCTTGTCATCATTCCTAGCTTCATCATTTTTCCTGGCTTCATCATTTTAACACCCTTCCATTTTGAGGCTGGTGGGATTTTTTTTTGCCTTTGAGTAAGCTGACATTCACATCTTGTTTCAAATGTACTAGCAGCCAACAGTTCCAAGAATGTGGTTTTCTTGAGTAGCTGCATAAATTGAGCAGCTCCTTTAAAACCACACAAATGTCATACCAAGACCAAAGGTACTGGTTCAAAAGACAGTTATGAATAAAATGAACAGTTTCTTGCTGTAATATAACTAGTAAAAAGTACTGGGATGAAAACCACGCATCCAGAAAAACAGAACTGGTAAAGCAAATCTTAAAACTGAAATATCCCCAGGGATCTTCTGCCACTAGGGCTTTGACTAAGATGTTACTGCATATTTTGAAGCTTTTGTTCTTCCAAAGCCAGTCTCCAGGATGTTCCTCCAAAAATTTGGAAACATGAACATTGTGAGATAGAAAATTTTGCTCCCAAAAAGGTTCATTTAGTGTAATGTGGCAGTATTTCAATATTACTTGCCATCACTTAACAACATTGCGGAGCCACAAAATGATAACAGTCTTCATGGACTGCACGCACATCCACAAAATGTAACGCAGCCCATCTGTTCAGACACTAGGCAACCAAGCAATACCTCAGTGGGTTTGTGACACAGGTATTGAATCAGGTTCAACTGTGAAAGTGGCCAAGTCTGTTAGCTTTAGCTGTACATACTCATCATATTGTTAAAGTAGTATTTTCTGTAACTGCATTTAAAAAATGGCTCTTATTATTAACTGATAATATTGTCCTTACGCAGTAATCAGAAAAATATTCAAAGAAAAACACAATGATGTGCTTAGCAACTCCAGATGAAACTCAAACTTCAAGAATAATATAGTTCTGAAAACATCTTTTTATCTGACAAAGGGAACAATTTATACACAGGGGATCCAGTAAATTACACAAACTAGTAGCAGATAAAAATCCAAAGTACAAGAAAAAGAGGAAAGCCCTGCAAGTCACATCATATGTACTGCAGCATCAAGTCAGGTAGCACTAACAGGAATAAAATGTGACTAAGTCACTTCTAAATGCTCATGCTAAGCCCATACCTGAACTGAGCACTTGCAAAGAGCTCACTGTCCTTCCATTACTCCATTCCACAGGAGCTCAAAACCATTTCTGATAGCTCACTGATGAGTTTTGCATTCTTTGATTACATATTCTTTACAGCACTTTCCCAGGGAACAGAAAATCAGCACCATCATTATGTCAATCTCAAACTCCCTGTTGCAATAACTCTCACACTTAAAGCTACCAGAAAGAACATCCACCTTTCTCAGAGGATATAGTGTCCATAAAAGAAACAACATTACTAGAAGGTTTACATTTTTAAACTGGCATATAAAGTATCAAGGTCAGCTCCCTTGTCCTTGAGGGTTTTCAAGCTGAGCTGCAACACAAGAGGAAAATGTGCTTGTGTTCTATTGGGTGGCTAACAGCAGACTGCAATGCAGGCACTACCTCAAACCACTAACGGAGCACCAAGGCACTAATCAGCAACTGATTACTGTAATACCAGAGTATCCCTTGGCTGGACAAAAGGAAACAAAAAACACCACAACACAAACCAAAACAACTTCAGGTGCCAAGTTCTACCTGAATTGAGCTGTCACTGTGGATAATCCAGAGCCTATGCCAAGTACAACCACTATGGGCCCAAACCTTTTTGGGATACGCTGGCACTGAAGAAAAGACCTCACCCATCAGCATCCAAAGAAACACTGTCTGGAAAGTGCTCTCACACGATGCATCCTCTAACAATGAACTGGCGATCTCTGGACAATAGTCTAAATTCTTCATCTGAATCCAAACGAACTCGCTCAGTTGGCTCCATACCTGGTCCACACAAAACAACCATTCCAATCCACACAGGATCTGGCATCAGCATTCACTAAGAAAGGCCTAGAGACGGGGAGATGCACATGTTCTTGCAAATGTAAGGCCCCCCAACAAAGTTCTGTAATCCTTTTGGGCCCTTCATAGGTAGGCATTATAGCTTCTAGCCTGAGCGTATTTTGAAGAGTAAAGAGGATATTCCTTGTCTCATCATAAGAAGAAAACATTATGAGCTGGAAACATGCATTCCTCCTAATTGTTTTCCTTCCTATCTACAATCCTTTAACCTAGCACAAGTCTACTGCCTGAACGTGGAGGGAAAAGAAACTTCCCAGCTAACACTGAGAGCAGGGCGTGAAGTGTACTGCTGGTGAAAAGATCTCCTACAGCAAAGAGACTATCTTTAATCAGGTCTTAATCAAAACTGAAGTATTTTTTGCTTATAGAAAAGACTGTGTTAAGTATCATCCTAAAATTCTTCCTGAGGCAAAAGAATATTCACAGCTTGTTTTCTTGTTATGCAAAACAGTTTTAAACACAAGTGAAGGGGCACTGTTCTGTGAAAAGAAAAAACAAAAACCACCAACCAAAACCCAACAAAACCAAAACCCCACTTTGCCACACAACAGCTGTCTCATACCTCACTTGGGGAAGCATGAGGTAGTGGATGCTTTCAGTATTCTTTTCCTGAACTGAGGCCGGATCAATAAGTGTCTTCAGATTCTGGTACATCAGCTCAGTGATAAATGGAGTATATGGAGCCTGTAATGTTGCATTCAATCATCATCTTTATTGTTTGTACATTATGAATCTGTAATACTTGTGAATTGCATAAGGACAGTTCAGCAAAAACAATGCTTACAGAGTGTCTTCAATGCAGATCTGTGATGTTATTCAAAATGCAGACTGTAATAATGATGAAATTACTACTAATTATTCACCTCCTTCCTGAGATTTACATGTTAGTTTTGGGCATCTGATAAGAAATAACAATGTCTCTTTATCAGTCAGGTGACATTTGCCTTCTTTATAGTACCATGGGATAGATAAGCAAATAAAAGGGGGAAGTGGAAAATGAACTGTGCTACACAAATCAGTAGCAGTATGGTTTTTCTCCCCATGTATGTGTTCAGTCACTGCACCCTTAGTTTCTATGGTCAACTTAGACACAAAGACACATGCTCTTAGATTAACTACATTAAAAACATCAAATAGTTATAGTGGGCTGTAGTTCCCTTACCATAAGTCTGCACATGGAGAACAAAACCCTAAACAAGGTTTCCAAGGCCATAATGCAGTCTTCAGTTCCATTCTCGCCCTATTTGAAGAATTTACCAAGAAAAAAAAGAAACAAACAACTGCAATTTTAGGATCAGTAAGTACACTTCAATAAACTTCAAAAATTTCCTATGTTAATGCAATAAATTGGTTTTCCAGACTGTATTCATTTTGTTCCATCCTATCCAACAAGTAAAACAGAATTACTGAACATTTTGTTTGGTTGGGTTTTCTCATAAACAGGAAGAAAAAAAAAAAATGTTAACTTCTCATTCCCACTATCAGATCCAAACTGATAAAATTTAAAATGCAGCATAAAGATTTTGTGTAACACCATGAAGCTGCTATGCATTAAATTAACATAGACTACTAGGGTTTTGTCGACAGTACAAGACTGGAGAAGTAGATACCTACCTTTAGTCTTCTGCGATTCATTCTAACATACCAGTTGGTCAGAATATCAACAAACTTCACTAACCGAGGGACCACAGTGTACAGCCTATAAGCTAGAAGGAAAAATGTTTACTGTAGTTAGTATTTGCCCTCTGCATCAAGGTCCTCACTTCAAGAAACACATTATCATTTATAGCTCTGGTGTTAAACATAAAACTTGAGCAGAAGCACGTCTGCTAGTAAGATCAAAAAAAGTGTTTAGACATGAAATTATGTTAAAGCCATATTTTGAAATGGCACATTTCACCAATTCTCATGCTTCAAGACAAACACATCTACCACCAAATTGCTTCCCTAATCCTACACAAACATGCATTATGGAAGCCTTATGCTTTTATCTGACTCGTAAAGAGGATAGTGGATAAGAGACTATTAATCACAAAGGATTTGGCAAATCCTAGATTTGCACATGTTGTAAATACAGCCAAGTCACTAGGACTTTAACAGAAATTACTGTAGAATCATACAATAAAATTTTATTAATTACTGCCAACATTTTCTTTTTTTGTTCACTACATTTAAAATGAGATGCTTATTTTGATCAACTCTCCCTGAATTAATTGCAATTTTTAATTATTTTTCTAAGCAACATAGGAGGCTAAAAGAATGTAAAGTAACAGCAAGCCTGACGAGGTAAGAAGATAAACGTAGCTGTATTTTCAAGTTCTGTGTAACTTAAAAGCATGGAGGACTGCCAACACAAAAAAGAAGGTCATCACAAGCATCTCTGCAACTGGGAAAACAAATTTCAGTTGTTCACCAGAGAATTGGGGGGTGTGGATGGACCTTAAATAGGACTCTGTTTTCTAAGGAAAAACTTGTATATAACTTCTCTAAAAGCAAAGAGCTTTCTGATCTGTATTCTGAATCAGTTTCATTAATCAAGCAGCCACTGAATAAAATGGATCTTTGCTTTAAAAGCTCCACTACACTTTCCATTGCATTTTCTGAAACAGAACTGCTTTTAAAGTCTGAGTACTAGTATTTAAACCTAAAAAGGAAATGTTCAGAAGATTCATACCATGGTGGGCAAGACATTGTTTATGTGGAAATTTGTATTCCTAAGAAACTCCCACCTCTCTTCTAGCTATGTATTATCTAGTTAGGAGATTGGTTAAAAAAGAAATTTAAAACCTCAAAAAAGCCCACCCTTCAGGGGCAGCATAACAAGCAATTCAATTTAGTTTGGAAACATACATTTCTCTCCTCAATAGCTATAATCCCAGTTCATAAACCAAATTGTGACTCTTGCTTTTTCGTGACTGAAGAAAAAGGCATGCATGTACATGGAAACACGTGCACACACACATGCACGGACACATACACACACTTCTTTCAACTTCAGCCATCAGGAAAAAGGTTGTTTTGGAAAATAATTTCTTGTATTGGGCACTTAAGTAGGAAAAAAAAAGCATAATAAGGCTTTTAAATACAGAATTTTGCCTCCCCTTAAAACACAAAGGATTGTTTGCCCTATGACTTTCCATAATAACTTCCCAATATCTATCTACTTTCCCTATTTATCAAAGGGTCCAAATCCCAGAAGTTTCCATCATAAAAGACGAGGTTCGAGAACCTACACTACTATTTGATAGCTAACAATTCACGTGGATGAGCCTCTTATTATCGAAGTGAAGCTGCTGCTGAAGAGGTTACTGGCACACATCTACCATCAGCAGCACTTCTGAAGGGAGCTGGTTTTGGGCACCTATTAAACCAGAGGTAACACACAACAGCAAACACCCTCTTACAAACACAAGCGTGTGCCGTTTCAATACCGGTAACTTTTGCCGCGTTGCTATGAATAATTGAAATGACACCACTTTCTGATGCGTGTTGTCTGTCTCCTTTTCTCCAGCTGCCTATGTTCTAGGAAGTCAAAAGCTCTCCCCAAGCCAGGATTAGCAGAGGGTTTGTTAGACCTTTCCCAAGTTTTTCTAGACTCTCTAAGGCATCCCAAAGTTGGAGTGTGCACAGGTATGCTCCTCTTCCCAGCCTCGGTCTGTTCAAGTGAGGACAAACTGAACCGACAGGGACTCCATTTAGGCCGAAATACGGCTGGCTACTCAAAGTACTGGTAGAAACTGGGGCAGTATTAACATAAGTTTTACTTAATTGAAACATTTTTCTAGAGGCAGGCAATCGGTGTAAAATTTAGCTGCGCTATAAAAAAAACCACTTGATTAAATGAAAGAAGCTGAGCTCAATTGCAACGTTTTTCTGGTTAGTGGTGTCTCCTGGCCATTTAGAGTCTCAAGCCTGTATGCTCTTACACATGATCACACACACAGGTGCAGGAACAGCACGTTACAGTTCACACTGGGACATTTTTTTGACAGATACTACCCAAATATCACCTCAGCTATGTTTTAGACATGGCAGAGGCAACTCTTTTTAATTTGATTTTTTTTTTTTTAAATTATCTTGCAAGTAGCAGAGTTGCATGGGATTAGTTGGCAAATGCAATAATTTATTTTTGCTCCCATCATGCCACACCTGCAACAGCTTCTGCATTTATTACTTGTTTCACTGTTATTTTTATCTTCACAATCTTGGCTTTGAAAATGAAGCTTGCATAATGTATTTATCTCCTTTACCCAGCATTTGAGGTTATCAGGCACCATTAGAATCTTCCCTTGCCTCTTCCTGACATTTTTTCTACTTCAAGTCATATGAAGTAGGAAATCTTTTTTAAAAAATACAAAATTAATTTTTAAAAATGATTAGCACAAGAGTATCATGTCACAGTACACAAATTTACTTCATCTCATTATCTGTCTGACTGAACTCGGAATTTATGAAGAAAACTAAATTGAATGTTTATTAATCACTTCCAGGTGAGATGCGTCACTCATTTGATGAGCACATCGTTATCTTCATCTAACACAAGACAATAGCATCTAATAGCAATAGTAGAGTCTTGAAAGTCTTTACATTGTCATTTTTCAACAGGAATTTTCTTCTCCTGCTTTGAAGGATCTTGCTTTGTAAAGATGTCAGCTCTCACATCCCTTTCTGTTAGTTTCATCTTCATCTTAGAAATCCAGAGCAGAGAATTCAAGTTTCTACCTCCAGGATCACCTTCCTTCAAACACTTTTTCTGTTTAAATTGTGCACTAAACTAAGACTCCAGGTACACATTTACAAATCAATTTTCCACTGTCCCTCAAAATATTTTCCTCTTTACATGCAGCATGTAAACTTGCATAGGCTTTGCATACTTGTCTGGCTACACATAAAACTCAACACACATCACCAACAAATTTCAAGGAGAAAACTTCTAGGAAAAAGTCACATTTTCATCCAAAACAGACAGCTTTTGTCATATTCCTGGTTTTGGTGGCTTGAGGATTCTTTCTTCCTTTAATGAAATGTTCTTAGATGATCTCACCTGAATTTTGTTATTACCAAAATGACCTGCTTTATCTACTGTAGCAAGATAGCCTCATTGGTCTTGGTGAGAGTGAACGCGCAGGTCTAAGAGTGGAAACACAAGAGATGACTGAAGCAGAGGGCTATCCTGTATCCTCAAACTCAGATCTGGCATTTAGCTGCTTCCTCATTATCTATTATCCCATTAATACCTTCATTCCCCAAGCCCAAGTACACCTGCAGAAGGCTTCTAAAAATTCTTCCGAGGACAACTTAAGCTCACTGGCATAAGCAGGGTTGTTTGTTTATTCACGAACAGGGAATGCAATGTCAAAAGCCACCCTCTTTCCAATATCTAGGTTGCTGGTGCCCTTCAAGGCACCAAAACCTCTTCAAGTCCCATCATGACTTTATCTCCATGTCTGTAAGCTTACTGGATCAGACTAACTACTTCAGGGAACTCTTTCAGCACCTTCTATTTGCAGTTAATATTGTCTTAATGTAACGTGAGCGTTGAGAGGTATGGAATGATGAAAAAGACAACATGCAGGAAGAAAAAACAGGAAAGCATCTTTTTACAGCTACGCAATATCCTAAAGCTATTCTGCCCTGCTGTATACACTCTCAATATGGTTACAAAGAAATCCTCTCCATGGAACTGTGCAGGGGAAAATTTATTCCCCATGCTCATATACCTCTCAAAATTATTTTATTTATCTGACAAGAGAACTGCCCATTTTATCCTTTTTTTTACAGCTTCCCCAAATTCTATTTGGCTTCCTTTTTACTGCTGTCTCTCAGTTACTGTTAGAATATTAGTAATTGCTCCAAGCACTGCAGAAGATGTTGTTACAGCAACAAGCTACGTCACTGAGCTCACAGGATTACCGGTGAGAAAAAAAAAGCCTCATTGCTTTTTGAAATCTCATGAACAAGCACAGCAAAATCTGTATGAACACCCACAAAAGCAGCATTCCATGTGTTATGGCAGCTGGTTGAAGATTTCCTTCCTCTTATCTGAACTGTAAATCCCGTGTGGAATCTGGAAGTCTCTGGATGAAATAGGTAGTTCTCTAACCAAAAATGAAACGCCCGTACACACAACCAAACATGTGCATACCTGCCATTTCAGCTTTGAAGAACTGAATGAGTGATTGGGTGAAAGAAAGAATCCATTTATCCATGATGTTACTGCTCTCCTTAACCGTGTTCTCATTGTAAAGAAATTCTCTTCCCTCATCCTATCATCAACACAAAAATACAAAACACATTTTTCAAGTCATAAGGGTACACATTCAAACCTCTATATTGAACCACTTGTCAGCCACTAATATTTTGTCACCTTCACTGTGTTACACTGGTTTCCTAAGAGAGAACATTAATTTCCAGAAACACATAAGAGAAATAGCTAAGGAAAACCTGACTCCCACTGCTCTTGATTTCACCACGCCATACCTTCAACTACAAAGGAGGCCAGTTATCTGGATCTGTTAAAGCAGACAAAAAGTAGTACAGCACACAACGGTATGCAGTTGGTTCTTCCCCTGCTTGCAGTGTAAGTCGTAACTTCCAAACACGGGGTAGGACTCTTGAATTTACGTAACTCTTTCATCTAGGAGGATCTGAAGCATTTACAAGAAGTGTGCTGTGAAGATTAATTCTATTTGGAGAAAGGGCGTATAAACAATAAAATTATTTTTAAAAGCACGGGACAATCTCAACAGATTAAAAGGTAGAAGAGGGTAACAACCCCAACTGGAAAAAACAGATGGAATTTTTAGGCATCCAACATGCAAATAGTGCATTTTGTTGCTTTACAGAATACTGATGTTTGCATTCATCTGAAAAATTTCCTAACACTTTGCTGATTCTGCACAGCACCACAAGAAAGACCACCAGTAAGCACACTAGTCAGGTCCTAAAGTCTGACTCTTCGCCAGGTGAACATACTTAGAAGTGGCTGAAAACAGGAGGTTTGTTTGTTTGTTTCAGATTTACAAACAATATTTAACATCTGGCTTTAAGAGTCTTTGGACTTTCCCTTCCCTCAGAGTCCAGATGAAAAAATCTGTTTGGATTATTCAACTCAGTAATTTTGCATCCACTTACATAGCATAAAAGGAGAAGGTTCTTAGGAAAGAGATGCATCTGCACACCCAGAAGTGCAGCAGTCCCAGCGTGAGGTCAACAAGCATTTAACCAACTACAATTACTGTGGTAATTACAGTAAGCATAAAATTATCATTAGACTTAATCCAGGACACTGGGATTGCAGCTTGTCTCTTGCAGGAGGCGGAATACAATGAAAAAATTGTTTAAGCCTGTGAATGAGATCTAATTTAAGCACCTCCAACAGCACATTCTTTTGCCTAATATGGTGCATAGGAATGGTTTCACTATTTATTTAGAAAGAAAAATGACATCTGCTGAATTACCAAAACTATCTTCTTAAGCACCTGAATTTTCCCCTGGGGTCTTCCACCTCCAATTGAGCTGATCTTGCAAGATTTAATGGGATCACAGCAAAAAGCTGCAAAGCACACTATAGACAACTCAAAGGTCAAACAGGAAAAACTGAAAATTATTTTTGAGGCAATGTATAAGTTTGATGAACGCTGTCTAGGGATCCTGAGAAAAGATTCGTTAAATATTAGGATCTGAAGTTACCAGACTTTCCTCCCAAAAGGGGTTGTTAAAAAGATAAAACCATTTATTTAATTCAGCTATTTACTGCACTATTTATTGAAGTCAGCTGCCTTTATTGCTTTCAATGGCAGCTCTCCAAAGTGATTAGGCTGCTACTGTAATTTCATCCATAGTGTAAGGTTTGAAATTTTTTGCTTCGTTCCCACTCTCCCACAGAAATGGTAACCTAACAAGTGGTAAATTAACAAGTGGTAACCTTCTATCATTCATCTTAGCTGAAAGATTAAAATTGGTTTCAACAGAAGCTATACAATATACACATAAGATCTTCAATTTAAATGAAAAATTACTATAAGAAAGAAATTTTAATCTTGCTTTCATTCTGAAAGTGTAGAAACTCATGTCACTCAACTAGAATTTTTTAGTAGACTTCAGATGTAATCTACAAATCTAACACATCACTGCAGATGATTTACCTTCCTTTCCATCTCATTGCTTCATTTTTTTTCTGAGTTCTATTTAAATTTAACTTTTAAAAAAATTAACTGTCATGTTACAGAAGGCAATCTTCTCGCTTGTATTCAGTATCAAGTATTCCCAACTTAAACATTTTTATGCAAATTCATAATTAAAGTTACAGTAAATGAGTTAGCTCAAGAAACTCTCACAGCAGACACTACTGGAAATAACTTTCTTTTCATTACTTATTTGCAGTTCTATGTTTGTTAAATCTGTATGCTATTAAGCAATGTTCTCAGTGCAGAGAAACTTGCGGTCCGGGTGCCATCCTCTGACAGCATCCTCCGTGTGATGGAGCTGTGCTTGACTACGTGATGGGGAGTAAGAACAAAGAAAAAGCAGCAGCACTGCAGGCAGTATTAGTGACACACATTGCTGCCGAGCTGCTACGCTAACACTGGTAAGTCAATTACCAAAAAACCAACAAGGCTTAGTATGGCCATTTCAGAAGGACTCCCTCAAGCACATGTGGTACCCTGGCTTCTAACTGGTGTTCTCCACAAGGTGACAAGCAGCAGATAATCACTTAATATGGATTAAGTCCACAAACTCAAAGCCCCTATCTTGTTTTCTAATGTCAAGAGTATGAAAGCAAAGCATTTATCTTGAACAAAAGGAAATTGAGAGCACCATAATCTGAGGAATGATAGCTGTTACATCTTGACAGTCCCCTATCTTCCACTCCTCCTTCCTATATAGTAAGTTTGGTAAAAGAAGAGAAAAATGCAGGGTGATCAGCTTCATAAAATAACGTACAAACAGCAAATAACAGAAAGCAACAGTAACTTGATCTAACTTTGAAGTCAGCCTTGCATTGAACAAGGAGGTAAAGATGAGATGACCTCCAGAGGTCCCTTCTGATCTAAATTTCCCCACAATGCTAATTCACTCTAACAGTGGAAAATGCACAAAGCCCCTTCCACTTTGCTTTTCCATGCTGAGGAGATCTGTACCTTATGTTGCAGGACCTGAACATTCTGCAC
The DNA here is from genome assembly GCF_000700745.2 of Antrostomus carolinensis. NCBI lineage: Eukaryota > Metazoa > Chordata > Aves > Caprimulgiformes > Caprimulgidae > Antrostomus > Antrostomus carolinensis. The sequence continues at coordinate 64,551 of NW_010300485.1, read as the reverse complement.
AAGAAAGCGATATGCATTGTACCAGGGCAGGAAGACATCCTTCAGCACATCCCTTACGCCTTCCTCCTTAAATCTCAGATTTTCTGCTCTTACCACAGGAGAATTGATCAGGTATAACCTGCAAAGTAAGAATACAATACTTAAAAAGCTTAAAACCGCATATAGTGATAGAAATGCACTTAAACATACTGTAAACCCTAGACAGCTGCATAGCAAAAGAAAGATACCCAAGGAAACAGCTTCACACTAAGAACCCTAAGGAGGACAGTACTGTAAGCATGTAGTGTATTGACCACATGACAGTTTACTTCCTAGTGCTAAAGGATTATTTTTATGACACTGCATATGGAATTTGAATTAGAATTTAAATTTTCTTTTTTACTCCAGGAGTTAATTGAAGTGATAACACATGCTTAGATGCTATCACAGTATAAAACAAGCAGTGGATGCACGGAATTAGTGTTCATCTAACAGCACCTATTGTTTCAGTGATATGTTGAATTCTTTAACAGTGACACAGTACCTTTCCACTCAATTTGGTTAGTTTCCTCAGTTATAAAATGCTTTGGGCTTATTAACACAGGACTAAGGAGCAAGGCAAAACAGGAAAATCAGAGTAAAAGTGAAGAAATTAATATTTTCAAGAAAAATAGCCCAAGAAGAGAACAAAGGCTGAACCTCCTGCAAATACAAATGTGCCTCCTCTGCAGAATCAGCTCTGACAGAGCAGAGTATTTTCGGGTGACACCAACTACTTACATCAGCAGCAGCCCCTCACAGAATCACGCCTGCCTCAGCCAAGGGGGTTCATCTCTACATGAGATCCACCCCCGCCAGGAAGATCCTCCTCAGGTCAGTCCCTCTCAAGCTAAGAGTTCCTCATTTCAGAGAGATAAACACGTCCCCCAGCTTCCTTACTGGCTGTGAGTTCACCCAAAAATCATCTTTACACTTTATTCCATCTTATTCCCTAAACAAATATTCTGTCTATGAAAACAGACTGATATCTATCAAGTTAACTCAAAAAGAAACTAGGTTTTACTCGGGTATCAAAAAAACTTGAATACACACTTGACGCACGCACACTCCATTTAATTTTCCAAATATGAAAGACAAAACAAACATTTTCTATTTTAAGGATTGCAGCATTTCTCAACAGAAATTTATTAACTCATTTTCTCATATTTTATCAACTTTTAAAATCATGATTCCAAAGTAATATATCTTTACAGGCACTTCCTTTAGGAGGCTTTAAAAATCTTAATGGGGTTTGACACAGCACATTCAAGAATTCCAGGCCATAAATTCTTCAGGAGAAGGCTTCTTGCATAAAAATGAATATATAAAAATAGAGCTGTCAGAGTAAAGAGATAGTAATGCAGCACAGAAATGGGCATTTTCAGTACTGTACTGGAGGCAGGAAAAAAAACCAAAAAAAGTATTTTTAAACATATCTGAATTCAAATTATAAACTTACAAAAGTACAGACCAATTAGGCATGATAATAAACTAGTAAGCCCTTAAATGAAACTAGAATTTATAAATATATATTTAAACCAAACCTCCCATCAGGATTATTTATGTGCTTATTAATCACTATTTATTTCAGAATTCAAACATAACTTTGCTCCAAATAAGAGAGCTGGTCTGGCCCTAGGGTACACGGGGACACTCCAGGCCTTTTACCAGTTTGGGACTTCCCTAGAATAACGACCCCTCCAAATTGCCTCTGTTGTTTTCCTCCTGAGGAAGCAGTAATGCAAACAAATCAGAACTATGAAGGATCCACTAAATTGCACCCACCTCAGCAGCTCTCACTGCAGAATCTAGCAGTAGTTTTCTTAATATTGCTTTTAGGATGAGAAATTAAAGAAAATGTAGCTCTCTCAGGATACAGTTTTGGTTTGGAATTTTTTTTAGGTTTTTTTTTTAAACATAGCAGCCCTACACTGTCTTATACTATGTAAATGTGAAAAGAATACTAATTTCCTGAATTACTCGAGTGCAGAGATACTTACATCTATTATGGAAAGAGAAATAAGGCACCTGATAAAGGAAGATTTCTATCAGTTTAGTTACATTTAGTGGTATTACCCATTGAGCAGAAAATAAAGTGTTCCTCAAATCAAGTCAGTATTATCAAGTTTTCTAACAATGTATGAGAAACAATAAAGCAACCTCCTTTTCATCTCTCTAAACCAGCAGTCTGTGGCATTATGTTATTTCTTCATTTTAAGAATAGATTGAGAGGAACATATCACTTCTAACAGCAATACTTACCTCAGGATACGGGAAAGCAAAAGGCTTGTAAATATTATGACCAGCAAATTCTCCTTCTAACACCCCTCAGCTTCAACACCTATCCAATCTGAGTCATAGCTCTCATGAATATCAAAATAAGTTTCATTGGCTTTGACAATTCTTATAGATTTCACAGAGGATTCAAGTTTCAGCAAGTCTGAAGTTGGGTTGATAAATTTCCTGTTTGCCCTTTCCATTCAATTCCATATTAATTTACACAACTTACGTGTATCTTTTCTGCTGATCTATTTATCAAGCTACTGCTGAGAATACTGGAAAGTTGTAGTTAGAAAAGACATATATGTTCTGGAAAAACTAAAGTAACTCTGTATGGAAACAATACCAAGAAAGAAAAAAAAAAAAAACAAAAACAAACCACCTCAGTTGTAGCTTTTTCTATAAACAGAACACATCAAGCGCTTCAGTGAATAAACGGAGACAACTGAATCAGAGCTCTTTCCATAAATGAACCTAGTCTGCAATGCCTTTTACTCTCTCTGTGGGTGTAGGTATAAATAAAGGTGACATTAAAGAGTGAGTACAGAGGCAGAAAAGTGAATTAGCTTTTTAGAAATACAAAGAACATGAATAACAAATGTAACTTCTGGTGTCTGAGATTTTTAGTTTTGGGTTTGTTTTTTTTAAAAAGGCAGATCTTTTTCAACTGAAACATCACCTATGATTTAAAAATCTAACATGAGTAACTCACATTGTTTCAGCTACCAATTCGCTGATATTCTGCTAATACACCTTGATTATTTGTAAAGAACAATCTGGATCAAATTGAAGAAATCCATCCAGCTCTCCATTGTAAACATATATGAGAAAATAACTTATGATGTCTTTTAAATGCTAAGGCATGAATCAATAAGGAGTTTCAGGTTTTGTTTTTTTTTTTTAAATTATCTAGAACAAGCAACAACCATCTTTCTCAAATACACAAAAAACCACAGCACGCTGAGCTTTCATTCAGCACAATCCTTACTGTGTATAGTTGTAACACACAACTGAATGCGCATGACAGTATAAGGTTTTCTTACATATAGCAACAATTACAGGGCTCTTGAGAAACGTGTATTCACAGTTATTAAAATGTCTTTATTGTACCTTCACCTCAAGGTACCGCTTCATGCATGTGGTTAGTGCATCTAGCCAAAGTACCAGGCAAGTACATAATAATTACATTTATGTTTGTATAATTTTAATTAAACACTTGAACTGTGTTTAAACTCTGTTTGACCAGGACAATTTATATATACACATTAGGCTCCTCCACTTCAGCTTTTCTGGTTTCACTACTATTAGTACATATTGTATACTCACATCAACAAGAAAGTAACACTTGCTCTTTAGAAAAATGTATAGCATAAGCAGCAAACAAACATTTATGTGCATTACAGAATAATCTTTGCCTAAAATAACAATTTAACAGTAAACTAATAGCATTGTTCTCCAAGATTTTATTGAAATTTTCACGGTTTCAACTCAGATTATTAGCTGCAATAGCAAACAGTGCCAGCTCAAGTGGAAGCATTCTGTACAAATCAGACACACATTTCCTGACAAAAGGTCTCCAGTCAGCACATCAGCTTTGGCTGTTACCAGCCTTGAGGGAGATAAGACAAGGGTATGGAAAGTCCAGGCACTGGAACTATTGCCAGTTCTTTTGAGTCATCCACTCTTTCAGCTATTTGGCTGCTACAGTGGTCTAGAAGTTTCTAAATTTAGCTTTCTTCCTACTGTTAACTGTCAAAAATGCATAAGCAGCCCTCCTGGTACATGTCTGCTATTAGACTGTACATATTAGATTGTACATCAATTAAATAAAGCCTACCTTAGTGCATCAGCTCCATAACTATTTACAATACTCATTGGATCAGGATAATTCTTCTTCCTTTTGCTCATTTTTTGGCCATCACTAAAAAATAGCAGAGTGTAGGTGTAAGTTCCCAGAATTCTTGTAATACATGGATAAAGAAAAAAGGCCCTTCAAATCAAGCTTAATTTTTCTATCCTACTATGTTCTTGGTAGCATAGACATAATTATATATTAGCACATTATTTCAGTATCAGTGCTGAACCCAAGAGAGTAACTGAAAAAAAACACAACCCAAGAGGCGCTCAAGTTACAAACCCAAGCAGAAAAATCAGTCTTTCCTCAAAAAACTGAGGGAAGATGCACTTGTTTTGAATCAATCCCTCCACCTCCAGCCCACTGGCAAAGCTCACTTTGAAAATAAAGGGAAATAAATTAAAATTACCTGTAAAGTTACTGTTCTAATACCCTTTACTCTGTATAGCAGGTATGATTTATTTCCTATTCTTTCCTATTCTGACTTGTGATTCCTTTTCTTTCTCTCTAAAAAGGACTAAACCTGCTGCAAAGAACCAAATGCAACAGATATCTGAGATATGTAAACCCCACATTCTTAGGTGCCTCTTACCTCCTGCAACCGGTATCACTCTGACAAGTCTTAACAGCTCTGAAGTCCATTTCAGATTTAATTCACAATTCACAGGGACTTATCTGAAGTATTCTTTGACTAAAAATCTGTTCAGAAAAGAATTGACTGACATACCAACCTGGCAAGAACAAGGCCATTCACAATTACATTCTTGAAAGGAGGCCTTCCAAAAAGGGCAGTAGACAGCACCAGCAAAGTGTAGAACCTGAAACAAGAGACAATGTAAACATGACTTTCTAAATAGAATAAGCTAAAGTCTGCATGTCTTTCATTACAAATGAAATTATTCATTATGGTGTTTTTCTCTAGTAAAGTGAAAATTTAAGTATGTGGAACACTTATGTGGCAAAAACTCAGAAAAGGAGTTTATTTTAAGTAGACCTTTTTGCTCTTTATTGCACACCATGCTGTTTTCTCAGCTGCTACCTACTAGTCCAAGAAGGCTGAAGGGCTGTAACAGCAAGCACTAGGAAGGTCATGAAGATAATTGTAGTCTTTACCCCTTCAATACGGAAAGGAGAATTCTGTGTCCCAGAACATGGTCCCTATTTGCTCACAGTAAACCTCTGAGCACACGATGGGTCAGGAACAACACGGCAGGCAACACAGGCACACTGCGTGTGTGTGTGTGTGTCTGTGTTAATGTGCCTGTTCAACCTACCAGACAACAGAGCAGTTACTACCGGGAGCATAAAGGCAAGTTAGCAAAGTGAGAAGAGCTTCTTCCAGTCAAACTTATTATTGTTAAATTAGTCATTGCTAGAAAACTCGAGAATATAAGTGTTTCCCACAACAAAGGGCAGTAGGGGGTCTCCCTCCCCAGTCTGATGTGTTTACAGTAACTCTATAAGCTTTTGGGACACTTAAGAAATCAGTGTTGGAGCAAGCACAGGCACTTATTGTTCAATATATTAATATACTATTATATCTGAGAAATTAAATGGAAGTATATGATGATGTGACAATTTCATCCTCAGGAGTCAGAACCTTCACTGAAGGAGTTATCTCAGAGCTTCTGTAACTGCACTACTGGTAATTATTTTTCAGAGAGTAACTGGAAGGTAGGCCACAGCTTTCCTGGTCAAAAATGAGTATCACACTGATAATTGCTTAGCAACCTTAAAACAGCAGATGATTATACAAAAGCTAATTGATTGAGAATAAGGCACAGGACATTATGCCTCAGAACTATGCATTTGCAGGAAGGTTTAGTGGAGAAACGCTTTAGTGGAAAAAAAAAAGAAGAAAAAAGGCCATCTGTATATTCCAAAAGAGTTTTTTTCCAAAAGCTGCCTATAATTGCAAAAGCATTATTCAGACACTTGAAGGTCCAAAGGTCTGTAAAGGTTGCTGCGTGCATTACCACATTTATTAAGTGGTTTACATGACAGCTCTGATGCTTATCTCTCAGACAGGCTTTTAACTCTCAAAATTACCTCAATTCACACTGCAGGACACAATTCTCTTTGTTACACTGCGTTGTGATTTCATGAATTGTAACCAACATTCCTCCACCTGCACAGAAAAACATGCACTCAAAATCCCCGAGTTCCTCATTTTTAGCCTTCTTAAGAAAAGCCCTAAACACAAACATCTGAGCATTTACTCAAACGATCAACACCTCAAGCCTACAAGTCTGACAGCTCATTATTTTAATATTTAGTATGAAGGTAGCTCATTGACAAACTCTCATCACTTTCTGCAAACTGGTGGCAAATTCTCATATTAGACCAGGTGCATTTGCAATTAAAAAGAACAAAGCAGAACCAACTAGAAGAGATTTGAACGCTGCTTGTATTCAGAACACTGTACAGATGGACTGTGGACACTGCAAAAATACACCCAACAACTTTTCACAAATTTATGTTATTTGTGTTGTCAAACCTGATGAGCCTCAGCAATGAGGTACCTTAGCTGATGACAGTTACAAGACTGTCTTTGAGATCCTGTGATCCCCTGGTTTACGCACCATTCTGACATAACTCTTCTCATTCTTTCTCAGGTTATCCTTTAAAAAAATTCACCTCATTCACTCTGAATATTTTAAAGGGTCTCTCTGCACCTTATTTTTGAAATATCTTATCCAGACACTCTTGTTTGACAACTTCCTCGACTTATCTCTGCTGTTTCATCCTCCATTTACCAAATCTCAGTCTGCTTTTAGTTATGTCCTTGTAGATACATAGCTGGCAGCCAAAACAATAGTAAAAAAACCTTAACACCACAGAGATAGAAGTCTATTTCTTTGTTGTTCTTCCCTTCTCTTCCACTACCCCCAAAAGTGAGAAAGTATTCCCTCCGTTTCCTCCTTTCGTGCACGATTGTGGGTAAATTCATAATCCTGTGACTCATGCCAAAAACCTTCAGCTGCAAATTCCCTGGAGGCCACCACATTCTGATCACAACTATAAATCTTGTTGCATCTTCCTGTAGACAATCAGAGACAGAGCCTTTCCTACCCATCTGTCCAGACTGCCAGTCCTGCAACCCAACTACCGCAAGATTTCTCCCTCCAGCCTTAACAAATATAATCCAGCTCTTTCTCATATCCATGCAAAAAGTCAACAAAAAGATCACTCTCCTCATTCATCACCTTGATCACATTAATTCTCCCTTTCTTCCCTTCTCTGCTGAATCAGAAGCCACCGAATCCTCACCTCCTGAGCCCTTCACCACCTACCAGTCCTCACTTCACATCAGCTGCAGTCTCTGACCTGACACAAAACCAATCTTCATTCTGAACCTTAACACTTTATGCAGAATGCTTCAAATAAAAGTCACATACTATGCTCTTAACACTTCAGAACTCACCTGCTTGTGGTTCACTTAGGCCTATTATGATCTACCACTGTCATCCTGCCAGAAAGAAACGTGTTTTCCCTTCAAAATACCCTCACTTTTGCCAAGACTTAGGAAAAGGTAACTAAAAGCTTAACAGTTTTAGAATGAGAACCCTTCCTAAGAACAGCCTGAGACAGCTTAACCTTTTACCAGTAAAACCCATCACCTCACATCTTAATTCCTTCTTTCTTTCACAAAACAAAAGAGCTTTTTTGCAAATCACAGAACACTACCTTTTATCAAAGCACCAGCTTACTAACAGACATGAGCACTGTGGGAAAGGTATAAGCGTCATGTATCGAGGCAAGTGTTTTGATATTCCACCCACAAGCAGATGAGAAAGACTTGGGTATGGTGAAGAGTTACAGTAACTCTTATGCTGAGGTTAAAAGCAATCTACTCCAGGTTGTAACTTGAAAGTTTGCATTTGCACACTGCCTACAGCACACCACACAAGGCCGTGGGCTCAAACCGACAGCAGGTCTGTGTCTACAGCCACAGAGTCTCCACTGGCCTTAGCATCAGCTTGGACTCTCTTTTTATTTTTCCAGGGCCAATCTGCAGTTCAATTAGTGATATGATTAAGTTCAGACTAACAAGGATAGGGAAAAAAGCCACTTTCAGCAGCAGCTTGCAGCTGGGTTAACATCAGTGAACTGGAATCCACAAGTTACATTTACTATTTTAATAAACATAACTTTATAAACTGGAAACACGATAGTTTAGTGGATCTGGAAGTTGCACACCATTCAAGTTTAAATTAATATCATACAATAAAAATTTGTGTAAAAATTACAAATTCATTCTTTAATGGCACTAGAGAGCTTCATTGGAGGCAGATGAGATCAGACTTACCTTTCCATCTGTCATGTCACCCACACATGCATCAAAGGATAGCACTAAAAAACACTGCAGTAAGTGTGCGTGACACATACTAATCTGCTGTGACATCCCAATCTCATATAGCTAAACCCTGAAATGTAAAATTTCTCATCCTGCCTATATTTTTATTGGAATTGTAACTACTAGAAATAGATTCTGTATCCACACAAAAACCCCAAACTGTTTTAATTCTGTGTCTGACCTATGTGTAGTACCGCTTTGAGGACCCGCTGCAGACATTACACATAACACTAACTAGGTAGGGTGCAGCTGGATTCTGAGGGAGTATTTAATGTGCCATGAGGAGCCCATGTTTTACTAACACAGACTTACGTGGTCCCTCCTCAACTACAAAGCTTGCAAATCTAACTTCTGTTTCAAGTACCTAGATAATTTCTTGCATCAAAAGTAAGGGTTTGCAAAGTGAAGACACCTTTCACTATATTCATGAAACCTATTTTTATTTTGCATAATGCCTCAAATGTTTCCTTGCTCAAGCCTCCTGACTTTGAGAGTACGTATAAACCTTGCTCTCAACTTCACAAACACGCAAAAGCCCACATCTTACTGCTTTGTTTGGGTGGGTTGTTTGGTTGGTTTAGTGGAAGAGTAGAGGTGTGGGCAAAGGGAGGTGTCAACCATGCTCCAGAGGAATATAGTTTATTTAATATTAATAACTCGAGTTACTGGATGGAAGAGCTCTACTTGTACTTTGTCAGATGCACTGAAAAATCTGCCAGTTTTCACAGCCAACCTCAAACTTCACAAATAGAATAAACACTTTAAAATGCCAAACTAAAACTATATGTATGCATGCATGTATGTATGAGAACATTAAGCATCGAAAATCTAAGATTAGAGAAAAATTTCCACCAGTGATTGAAAAGCATTTTTCCAGAGAGGAATCAAGTAAGTAGATGAAGTTTGCAGTTTAAAAATTTGATTTTTGTAAAGGATAAGATCTTAACAACACAAGGTTTGATGTAAATTTGTTTTTTCCCCGCTCATATAAACCCAAAATTCAAATTTAATCTAGGGGGCAAAATTTACTAGCCTATACATTGGCTTGTAATCTTCAAAACACTGACTTTAGTTTCAACTGACTCAACTGCTGTTCTGTTTCCAATAGATAACTCAGGTTCTATGAAAATTCAGCTGCTGAGATTCTTCCTGAACAGAAAAAGATCTGACTTATTACCTAATGATGTTTTCCACAAGAGCAAGGAAGACTGCTTGCTAACATGTCACCTTTCTGCAACACTTCTGTCACCAAGCTTTAGAATACCTTGCATTTTATTGGAACAAGGATAGGGCACACACACAAAAAAAAAAAAAAAAGGAAAAAAGAAAAAAGAAAAAAGAAAAAAGAAATCATACACTTATCTGTACAACGTTAAAGGATCATCCAGATGAAACAGTGTTAGACATGGAGCAATAATATTACATAATAAAGTGGCAGAAAATTACCATCCTCGGGTTTGGTCAATGCCTTCAGCAATGAAGTCAGCAGGGAAAGCATCTTCAAGTTCTCTTTTGTTTTCAAAGGGGTAATGGACTTGTGCATAAGGCATACTTCCACTCTCAAACCAGCAATCAAACACTTCAGGGACCCGGTGCAGTAAACCCTTGCCACAACGTGAAGGGATAGTTAGGTGATCAATGCTGTGGGAAAGAAAAAGATGGACAAATTCTGAATGAAAACAAGAACTAGCACAAAAAGTTAATATTATGCTTGCACATTAGGTATGACATGAGTTTTGGTTTTAATTTTAATGATTCTTCAAGGAAGTCAGCATTTCCTTTGACAATTTTTATAATTTAAAGCTATTTCAGAGATTTTTTTTTGTATTAACAGTGTCCAAAATAGAAAAAAGGAGAATTTTTACATGTTAATTGCAAGTCCTCTTACTACTTTTCCACTTTCCCTAAATCAGTTTCCCAGGGTTTGGGCAAAGAAAAACAGTCTTTTTTATGTCTATAGTTTTAATAACTAGTTCACAGCCTCTGTGACTGACCTTTCTCGGTGGAGATCAGTAACTTTTACTCCAGACAACTCTTCTAATTCTGCCATCGAACCAATACAAACCACCTGTAAGAAACACTCAAGATGTAGCTGAAAAGCCAACAACAATTTTGGACAAGGTCCCCTTCTTCAATCTAACAAAGCAGTAAATGATGTTAGAGACCACTGCCCTGATTTAATACAATTCATGTCAGAGTAACTGGAGACTTCAAAGAACAAGCATATTGTCAGGTATCAAAGAAAAGTGGAGTTCTGTTGTTTGGTTGAATAGTTGGGGGTTTTTTGTTTATTTGTTTGTTTTCCCAAACAACCTACAAAACAATCACCTCTGAAAATTCAGTGATCCCAACTTTGATGCAGATAGGAGTTTCAGATGCCAGGTTCCTCCTCTGAAGCTAAGGTAAGCAGCTAAATTGCTCATAATTGCATGTAAGTGTTCTGTCCCAGGTACACTAAACTGTTCATACTAATGGCACCTTATTTAAAGTGAAAAAAAGTGTCACAGCTGAGAAAGTGGTTGTTAAGAAAGGTCCAAACTTTTATTGGCTTTACTGCATCAACACACTACCTAAGAAAAAAAGCAAGTTTCGGCAACAGACTTGCATCGACGTCATGAAATGTTGATGAAACAAATGATTCTGAAAAATCAGCAGGGAGAGAAGGAGAAAAACAAAGCGTTCCTTGCTTTATGTTTCATCAAGTTAAACCCCCCCCAGAGCTCTGCAGCGCTCTCTTATCTGGCAGGATTCACAAACCACAAGCTGCAGTACAAGTCTGGATTTGGAGATTCAGTCCCAGATGCTATCAGACTAATTTAGAATTGCCACAGAAAAAAAAACCTAGCTTTTGACAGATCTGACAGAGAAGGAGTTAAATGTGGAAACATGAAGAAGCTGTAAGTAGGCTAGTTATTTTTCACATAAGATAACTTTCTAACTTGCTCTTAGAACACAGTAAGTCAGAGTACTGCTCAATTCCTATAGCTACTCGTAAATATATGTATACACACAGAAGCTGCGACTAACCAAAAGGTTTTGGGGTATTTCATTAAAAAAAAAACCAAAAAAAACAAACCAACAACAAACAACCTGATATGAAGTATGGAGAAGATAGAAACTCAGTCTGACTTGGTTTTTAAGCCATGATTTTCCCAGGCTGACTCAGCTGCTGATCTGCATTACTAATCACCATCTTTTATTGTTAAAGTACTTTTGAAATGTCATTTTTTTTTCATTACTTTTCTATTTGTCTTATTTCTCTATAGGAAGTGAAGCATTACAATGATTACGATAGTCAAGTACATCATTCTGCAGCCTGCATAGCAAACCACACTGGGGAATTGATTCCCAGTTAAAAATTTGCCTTTAGCAATAACCTCTTTTTAACTCAGATCTGTTCTTCACTCACTGTGTGGCCCCACAAGCAATCCCAGGCAGCAGGTGCTTAGTTCAGCACTGTTGGCAGAGGAAAAGGTTTTAATAGCAGCATGGGTAAAAAATACCCTCAGATACACCGATTACTTCATCTTTGCTAACCTTCATATTCAACCATACTTTCACACTGTGCTGTGGGTTAAAAGCTGCAGGGTTAAAAGTTGTTGCTTTTTGAACCAAGGATTTCAATACACGAGTAAGGTTCTGAATATTGGATGAATCTGCAGAACTGCATCCAGCACAACATATTCATAGAAGAAATAACCCCAAGTCCACGTGGAAAATCCAACAACCACCAGAGGAACGCAGGTATCATCATAGTGAATACGACTGCCTCTGCCCAAGTCAGCAGGATGGAGCTACTCCGTCCCAAGGGCAGCTCATTAGATACTTGAAGGCAAGCGAACAATACAGCAAGTAGATGCTAATCAAATCCAATCCCTCATTAGGCTGCACCCACTCGCTTCCGCAAGGAACCAACTGCCCTATGCTCTCAAATCAAAGCTATGGCTTCAGATACATTTCTTCAACAGCAATGTCTTCTTCAGTAGCCTGGCTCCTTTTCCTAACAGAGACTTGTTCCTCCTCCATTCTGTTTTTTAGGCACATCAACTACAAAGCCAGGTATATCAACATTTAACAGTGGACAGCAAAGAGTAAAATTTAAAGGCTGGGACTGGGCCTGTTCAATCCTGTTTCAGTATCACTGAGACCTGATGTGAATCACAGGTCAAGGTTAAATACTTGTAACGAAATTAACATTAGCATTATATCCAGGATTATCTGTGTAAATAGGAAGAATAAAGCTACCCAGCAGCATTTGTGGGCCTCAGTGTTCCTGTGGCACAGTCCTGCAGTCCCTATAAAGTAAAAATGTTTGCGTGTATTGGTTTGTCATTTTAGCTCTGTTTAGTACCTGTAATTGAAGAAAGAGGAGTGTTCATACAAAGACAGAAGTCTGTGCAGTGTATCAGTATATCAGCAAGACACTCTGGGATCTTTAGAAAGCATCTTCTGAATAGTAATTAGTATGAGAAATGACTGCTGAAGTCACCTAAAAGTGGCATTCTTAATGCAGCCTCAAAGCAGACTGGAAACAGACCTCAGAAGTTCCCCCACCCTTCAGGAGAGGACAGTCTCTTCTCGTGCTAAATCTGCGATGCAAGACTGGGTACACCAAAACCAGTGGAAGGTGAACAGTTCACGTGAGTGACAAGCAATGAAACAATCAGAGAATTTCTGTAATATCACTGAATATTTAATACTATGATTTGCACGCAAGTCCTATGAAATCACCCAATGTCCGCTTTATCAACTTGGGTCCTATATTAAAGAATTTTATTATCTAATCCAAATGAGATGTGTTCTTCCACTGAGGAAATCATTGAGATTTGAGAGTTTAAAATGATAAACTGTCTGCAGAAATGTGGTAATAAACACAAGCTTCAAAATTTAACTTCCATTATGTGTCTCTATCTGATAATTATGCTAGCATAAAACTAAAATAAAAGCTAAAATAAAACGGTGGGAAACCAAATATTGATTTGTAATAACATTCACTTTAATACCAATTAATTCACCTTATTGTATATTAAATAAGGAACTGTTATTACTTCTCCAAGATTTAATATGCACAGCATAACTGCATGCAACAAAGTGTTCTTTTGAGAACATGACATGAAGAGGAGGCTCTGCAATCTCACATGGCACTAGGCTGCAGTAAAACTGAAGTCGGGAAATTCTGAGTGAGTATTATTTCCATATGAGAACAGATGTCACTTAGGCTTTAAGTTCCACATCAGTTCCAACGGTATTTAGTTTTTAAGCTATATCCCACATACATAAAAAGAGAGTTAATGTTAAAAAAAAAACCCTAACTTGAAATTTAGCATGGTCCTGAAGCCATGAAGCATGACATTCAGATTCTAGTGTAAACAGAAATGTATAACATCTACAGATAAAAATAATAGATCTATGGGTATTTCTATCATTATTCAGAACACCAAGCCCTGAGGAGTATGTGCAGCTAATTTCAAAGGAAAGATCCATCTTCCAAGCTAGACATCATGTTGTTCTTACAAACAAACAAATCAAACCCAAAAAAGCAAAAATTCTGTACACGGAGGAATACAGACACTGTGAGACTGCACAGAAAATGAAAGATTATTAGAGGCAAAGAGTGGGAGTGAGGTAACCTTTACACAATCTTTTTCAGTTGTAGAATGAAGTCTTGACATACTTTAGCACAAAGCTGAAAGCCTTTTCTCTATCTAAAAAAACCTGCTATACTAAACAAGGGACTTGAAGTTTCATTTGAAGACTGACAGTTTATACCCCAAAATTTTGAATAAATGTTAAAAATTAACTATTATACAAGAGACAGAGGCACCTCGTTTGCCAGTAACTTACAAACATACTCATAGCATAAATAGAATTCAAATGCCAAGGCTTTCTTAGATACATAAATCGTAATTGCAAGGAGTAACTCCCTCCCTTCCCCAATATCTCCCTGCAAGATTTCCAACGAAGAGGAAATAAAATATGCTTTTTGATGCACATCTAAACAATAGAGCAGTTTAAGACAACAAAATACTTTTCTGGCATACGTTTTCCTATTTGAGGTCTTCCACATTAAAAAAGAAAATTAAAGCTTTTTCAAACCAAGGGAGATAAAAAAGGCTTGAGATGCAGCGATCACTGTTTACCTTCCATGGACATGCTGACATTGATTAGCATTTCCTGTTTCCAGCGTGAGGAAGGACTTACCACACATGTCTGATGGAACTAACCCACACAGAAAAAAAACTTCTGTTCAGAAACAGTTTTTAAAAACCAGGTGTTTTGACGCTTAAAAACCAGCACTCATCAAAACTGTGTAAAGTATTCACTTGTGCAGTTAGCTTTATGCTACCAACTGCAGGGTACCTTACAACGTCAAAAAGCTCATTTCTAGCATTCCCATTATACACTTTCGTCTTTCCACTAGATTCACATTTTCACTGTCTGTTACATTCACATTTGTAGCACTACAAATATATATTTTCACTGTTCTACCACAGTGGACTTGTTTTTACGCCTTCAGCAATTCATTTGGCTTGAAGCAAGCCAGCATCAGGATTTCAAAACCAGATTGAAAGGACTCAGCAGAAAAATCTCTTCCCTGCCATTTTCTCACTGCATTTGTTATTTCCATTAGATTTACCATCACTGCAAATTCTTCCAGGAAATATAAGATTCATTCTAATATTAAAAAAGCAAGAAAAACTGCTTGCAGTTTTCAAGCAAAAGCAAAGAAAACGTGTATGGGCACACAAATGCATATATACATACGCATATATCTATCACCTATTACAGATACACATACACTGTTAAGACATTATTAAAAGAACTTAAGACTGCAGCAGCCAAAGGTGTAACAGCCTAACAAAATAAGCAAACAACATATATAGATAGGCTTTTCTGTCAACTGGCCACCTTTGTTTTCTTACTCACCTCTTCAAAATCATCACTGACCCACAAAGGGATGGGTGTTCCCCAGTACCGGTTTCTAGATATAGCCCAATCTCGTGCTTCTTTAAGCCAGTTTCCAAAACGCTTCTCCCTCACAAAATCTGGAACCCTGTTCCAAAAATAAGAAAAGAATTATTTTATCACTACATTCCACTTAAAAGAAAGCTAGTAAGAATGGTTATATTTTATTTCATCCACAAAACAAGTTAATTTCAGCACTGCATGAATTGGAACACATTCATGTTACAGCACTTGCTATTGCAAGGCCTATAGACTCGCTGCCAAAGACATAACACTGTTTCTTCTGCCTTCCTTTGGTCTTCAAGTAAGCTTCAGCCATGAAAAACACCATGTTTATTTTACTCTAAAATAACTCAGTAGAAAATATGTGCAACATACAATAGACCCATTAAGGAAGAAACAATGTCCAAAAATCCTCAGGATAGTTCAGCACTGCACGATTATAGGTAAGGGTGGGTAACAACACTACAGCTTTACTATGCATACAGAAAATCATATCAGGTACTGATTTTGGTGCTGAATGAAAGTACAGTTTCAAAAGCTTGGAGTAATAGCATCAAAAGGCACCTTGCATTATGCATGGGTATCCAGGTATCTGCATGCTGCCTTTAGGCTTGGGGAATAACTAAATCCCAACCTGATGATCCTACAAAAAAGTCTTTCATGCTATTTATCATCTCCACTTTCAATTCTCCAACTAAAAACCAAAACCACCAACCTCACCAAACAGAAAAACTTACCACTGCTTGCTAAAATCTCATTTTGAGAACTAATGGGCTCTAAGGGACGTTAAAGACAAATTGTGATCGTATGAAAGTGTCTTGGAGCTCAAAGCTTAACATCAGAATTGGATGCCTAGCAAGTTTCCTAGATAGCTAAATGGCTTGATGGTTTGATTAGGAACCAATTGTTTTCTCTTATGCTATAAACAAATAATTAATTATTTATACAATTATCATACAGCATATAAGGAAAAGAAATGGGGTTTGAGGTCAACAATATAACCCCTTCAGGCCTAAAGGTGCATTTAAAAAGACCAACCTCATGTGAAACTCCTAGGAAGAATAAACTTAAGGCAGTGTCATAGGTGCACAAAAACTGTGAAGGAACAGCTAACAGTACAAACAACTCCAGAATTGAGTTGCTGAGCAAACCATGGTAAGTTTCTCTGGGTTTGTTTTTAGAGTGTAACTAGAAGGGCCCTTCCCAAAGCATAAGCTGGACTTAGAGACGCAGAGTTTCTGAAGAAAGGAACAGAAAAACTACAGAAAATATACAGTCTCTTATACCTTCTCTTTTTGAAGCTCTTGGTCCTCTATCGAATTTATTTTTTTGAAGTATGGTTTTTAATCACAGATCAGCTCCAAGACTAACAAAAACTAAATCCTTTAGAGGAAAAATTAAAAGAATGGATTCACATAATGCACTAAGGTAAGAGCTGGCCCAGCACAAGGAGATTTATGAAATAAGTGTGAGCATTCCTCAAAAATCTACTGATGAAAATGAAAGCTACTATCTTTTACAAGTTTTACTCATGACAATGCCATGTGGAGATCTGAAGACTTCTTGAAGCCAATGTTGTCTCAGGTGGATAAAAACTACCATTAAAAGACTCACTAAACATCAGCTTGAAGTTCCACAGCTTCACTAGTCATTTCTAGATTTACTATCAGCTGCAAAGTTCTCTTCTGTAGCATTTCTTAAAAATGTAATATAAAAAAAATTTTAAAAACCTCAGTGACTGATGCTTCACATGACATCCATATCCCTGCTTTGAAATTTAGAAATGTCTACAAGCTTTTGTAATTTGTTTTAGAATGGGACTCATTACTGTTAACTTTCTGTGGCGACCTTAAAAGACCCCTCTTTCTAAACACAAGTGGAAACTGTAGGAAGATCATTAGCATTTGCCTAACATTCCACTAATGTGGAAAACTTCTCTTTACATCACTCCTAAACTAGTTTCCATTTTTCAGAAGTTGTTAGACACTGATTAGCTGAAATTACTGGTCCCATTTAACATAGCTAGAGGCTGAAACAATCCCCCCATGACATTAAAATGCTAAGATTTTCGACTCTGCCTCCTCAAAACATGCATGAAAAATTAATTTTATCCCCAAAGTGGACATTAACCACAAAAATGTACATGGTGTGATCTTTATCTCTCTGAGCTATGAAAGCATAAAATTTACCTCTTCTGGTAAAACTGTCTGACCCTACTGCCAGTTTTTAGTGGAACATGAAACATAAACCACTTCATCTACTATGAAGCACACGTGAAACAATGATTTATGGCACTTTAGAGGTATGGTACAGGAATAATACTGACACAGCCAACAAACAGAATAAAAAGAGCCTGTATGTTAAACGCATTTTGAGCCTGTCACTCAAAGAAAGTGTTACTTAAAACAACTGGTTCTCACCACCACACAGATGCTGCCATACACGCTACCCAGATACCCAACAGCAGATAAGAGTCTCTACCTGGGAACAAGCTAGAGGAGGTATCTGCAGCAGAGAACAGCCCTGCCAGTCATGCAGTTCTTCAAGGCTACAGCCTGGTTTTCTTTTATTTAGTCTCACTAAATTTAGCTACAGATATCTCAGTCTGACACTTCTGACTTACCTAGATATCATAAAGAATATATCTATCTATCAGAGACAGCTTCTATTTAAATATTTGACTAGGTGGGAAGACAGAACAGAGTATCCTCAGCAATGTTGTTACTAACACCTAATCATTATGTTACACAAACTCCAGGTTAGTGTTTCTATAGGGTTTTTTCCATTTCTTTGTAATCCTCTTCTCTTAGATAGTCTCTTGATACTCGTCTTGTTAAATTTTAATAAAGATAACATCCTGCCACAGGTATACATTATTAGTTAAGGAATCATTTTTTACTCTTCAATCTACACAAAATATTGATTTCTTAAATTTGCAGGAAGATTCTTTTACCCAACAAAGGAGAGTGAGGGCAGCCAGAGGAATGCCACCCTCCAGTGGATTCTGCTCCCTGTTCTCCCAAGCAGTAACTAAAGAAACTTGGCCTTACCCTGAGCCTACACTATACTGTCTTTAATCTATCAGCTCACAGTCTTCCTCATAATTCCCAGTTAATTTCTCCATCTCAACTCCCAAGCACATTGCAAACAGAACTGTGACTTTGATAAGACCATGCTTAGCTTTCAGGAAATTTTGAGCTGTGTTAAAGACCTTGTCTAAACCCAAAAGCTCAAGCAGTCCTCTAAAACCTAACGGCTGCACTATTGGCCAAAGTACAAATACAAACCTCTGTGCATCAAAACTGTCCTCACAGCACGGATATTTAGAAACTTTAAAAAGAATTTTTAAAAAGACAAAAACAAAAGCAAGGCTACCCACATACATTTTCCTATTTTACAGCACAAAGACATATGAAAAAAAGCCCTTCCCCATATACCAACATGCATGCTTTTCGTGTCTAACCAGGTATCTAACAAACCCCCTTCTGCCTCCAAGCACAGATTTCAGTTATATGCTGGCAACCACTAAATTTGTAGTTGGGTAAAACAAGCAAGGTGACTAGTGCTATAGCCCATTTAGAGCAACCCACTGCTAATGGCACTGAAGATTCAGATCTCAGCAAACATCAGGCTCCAGCATCAAAGAGTTCCATGGGGTTGCAACTGAATTCAAAGCAGCAACTCCTCTCCTAACACAATCCTGCTGCAGCTCCTAAAACTATGCTGTTGGAAACACTTTTTTTTTATTTCCCAACTGGCCTACAATTTGTGTTGGTTTTGACCTTCACATTTCTCTGCAAAATGACACAGACAGGATTTCATACTTCTCTCTCAAACATTTAGCAAGGTTAAGGAGACTGCTGTCTCAGCAGGTCGTGAAGCTCTTGATTCATGCATGTAGAATTGTGTGGGATAATAGCTATTCCTACTCTCTTGGCACTCTGGATAGTGCACTAAAACTTCAGGATGCAATCATTTCAGCAGTTGAAAAGTTCAAGGAAGTGAAGTTTACAACACAACAGAATAAATATTGATTTGTCAAATCATAAATTAGAAAGATTTTGAATGACAGTGCAACAGTTTCAACCTGTTTGAATGCTAATTTCTATCTTACTCTCCCCAACATCAAAATTCTATTGCAACAAGTTAGAAATGCTGAAAATTATTAATTTGCTCCAAATTTATATGTCCATTTTGAGTGTTTGTTCCTATTTTTGAAGCAGATTTGGTATTTTGCTAAATACATGTACTGCTAAATCCTCTGCACAGTGAACTCCCACATCCTTTCTTGGTAGCTACTCATTTTTTTAGTGTCCAAAATAAAAATTACATTTGACAAAGAAAAAAACCACATGAAGTCCTTTAAAAGCATTTACTGGCTTATCACAATAGAAGCTGTTTTCTTTCCCTTCAAAGTCAATGTACTCCTCAGGGTCCAAGTCACAGAAGCAAAGTGGGCATGGATTTGAAAACAGCGAATTAGTGACCATCTTCAACCCCAGAGGATGAATGGGTGTGCTAACAGTAAGTTACCGTGGCTGCTGATCCAGTGACTTATCACCAATTAACACTCAAGGAACAGCATCAATTAAAATTACTATATTTGCTTTCTGACTTGTGTCCAGAAGAGAAATGTGCAAGATGTAAAAAAAAAAAAAGAATTCTAAATTATTACATAGTCCAGAAGGGAAACTTATGGAAAGGATTAAGACATCTGTTCCTCTTCTGTCCATGTATTTTGAAGTATCTCTCACACACTCATAACACAATTGCAAATACTGAATTCAACTTATTATTCCATTTCAAAGTCCAGATGTGCTCTGCATGATTCTGTGTCTGGCTCACCTTGCCCTAGTCACAGGATACAGGAACTCTGTCTCAAAGCAGTACTGTCCCTCTTTTCTGCAAACACAAATAGCACTGCTGAAATAAACAGCTGTCAAATACTGCCACAGCAGAAACCTCAGATGTTTTATCATCCATTTACCATTAAAAGCTGTTTAAGATGTTACATAAAGATACACTAATCTGTTCTCACTCTTCATAATTCTTCTCATCAGCTAATTTTATTTACGACATTCTTTGGAAAACCATAGCAACTTCATGTATTGAATAAGATTTACTTCATAATTACTAATTGAAGGAAGCTCTTAGCTTATGAATTATTTGAAAAACAGTCCCATAAGAGTTAGACTATAAAGCTGATAAACCAAACGCTACCTTAAATAGTGTGAATTAGGAAATCTAACACCAGATTAGCACAAAGCATCCAGCAGGTCTGAGAAGATGGTCCCAGATCCATCTGTTCATTTGGCAAGCTGGTAACTTTTTAAGCAACGCCTGAAATCAGGGATCACTTATACATCTGGAAAGGAGGAAGTTATTCTTCCAGAAGACAACTGAGTTGTAACAGCAAAACCAAAGCTGATTAAGTAGTTATCCTATGTCATTTAACTAATTGTGTACATATTTTTATAATTCATAGCATGACAGTTGTTTTTCTATTTTAGGTGTAGAATTTGCTTTTCTTTTTAAACATTAACCAATCCTTAGAAGACAAAGTCTTAAATTCCATTATGTTAATTTACTCTAATGACAAGCCTCCTTCAACATGTCCTCAAATTGATTTTTAATGGTTTTTAATTCAAGGAGATAAAATAAGCAACTATTCGTGCCCTATTGACACTTTAATTAGCACCAATCTATATCACAGACCTAATTAAACATCGGGGGAGGTGGGAGGGAGGAAAGGGGAAGAGAGAGGAAAGGTCAGCTGTTTGCAAAGCACGCAGAATTTCCACTGCAGCAGACTCTTTCTCCTCCTCAGTTCACAAAAGCTTATTAGAATGGGGCACAACCACATACCCCACACGAGTCTGGGTTGCCTCCACCAGTGCAGGAGAATTTTCTGCCTATATGCAGCTTACATTTGCTAAATGAATAGTGCTGTCAATCATATTGATATAGCAATGGTTTTCTTCACTCTTTTATCCTGGTTCCCATAGCAACAAACACTTCAGCGTGAGACTGCAATGCTGCTGCAGACTGCATCATAACCCCGGCGTCAGCAGTGTACAGCTGCTCGACACGTCAAGATTAAATGAAGCCGTAACCTCCAATTTTGTGATACGCTCAGAATAAATAATCCTGATATATTTTACTTGTATGACCCAGACACCATGCTGTCTAATTGCTATTAAAATGTTTAATCTTACCAATGATGGCAAAAATCCCTGCATCCTAAAACTAGTGAGAAATGAAGCTTTCACTTTTCTTCCTTCTGCTTAGTTTCCTTTGGAATATTCTAACATTTATAGTTACAAAATACTTCTAAACAGCATTACCCCTTAGGATTCATTTCAATTTATATGTATAAATATGTTAGCAATCCTATAAAGGTGGCAGACATTCAACATACCACACAAACAGATTTATCACCTGCCTAAAAACATAACACTACAATTGCTTAGTGAACTGACATCTGGAATCTTTATTTAGTAAGCTATTACTTAATCCAAACAACAAGTTTTTGATGACCACTTTTCACTGGGACTGAAAAGATACCTGCTGTATTCATGACATAATTGGCAATCTCTGCTCAAGAGCCTTTGAGAGGAAAGAGCAAAATTAGGACACAGCAGAACACAAGCCATCAAAATCAACTGGAACAAGACTCAAAATTCACTTCTAATTCTCAACTATGTCTGATAACAGCCAGTAATAAATTCTTCTGACTTACGTTGCTCTAAATTAGACAAACACAAGGCTAACCCTGCAGCAATTTTTTTTTTCACCTCCTACTGTGGGCAATGACACTAGTTTGAATTTTTCCTCGGGAAATGTTGCCATCTAGTGACTGCACGTTGCCACACACTTCACAAGCGCTACTAGGGAAAAGACCTCATTTGTGTTCACGTTTCCTAAGAAAGAAGCGTGATCGATGACTCAAAAAAGAAGAGTTACAATTGCATGGACATATTAAAGACAAAAAAAAAAATTAAAACACACGCACACGCAAGATGCATTTAAAATTGTTCAGATAAAACGTCCTCATTAACATTAATGCACTAGGAATTAAAATATCCTATGAGATATCCTAAAAAAAAAGAAAAAGGAGGAAACTGAGGGACTCTAACTGATTTTACTCCATTATGCTACAATTCTGTTATGGCTTAAAATTCTGTTGCCTCTGCTACAGACTCAGATTTCTCATCTGCACAAAAATTACAAGTTTGGTGTAACAAATGTTATCTTATTATTGCAGCCCATCTTCTGGGCACTCTACCAGTCTTAGTGATTATGATACAAGACAGACATAATTTGTGATCAAATCACACCTTTCCAGAGGTGGGAGACAGCTTGCTGTTCAGCAAAGAAGGTGCTAGTCAAAGATTAGAAAGTCCAGGATCAAAAGCTTCTCAAAAGATTAACTGCTGCATGTGAAAACACTTGGGTTTTAGAGTGCTCCTCCAGAACAGCAGGAAATGTGTGTAAAATTCATACTCTGTAAACTAAGAAATTAACCTCCAGCAAGAAGGCCTATCGAATTTGTTCTCTGTCATATTTTCATTAAGTGATGAAGGTCAAGAAAAGGGATACCTTCAACTAAGGACCTATACATCAAACTCTTTATTAGATTACTTGAATTTTTCAGTGCCAAGAAGATGCAAGAACAAAAGGCCTGGCTTCTTTGAAGTCCCTTACCGTCTTCCATCACTGCTTTTTTTCCACTGATGCTCATTTTTCCACTATGCCAAGTGCAGTACATCTTATGTAAGCAATGTCAGAACTGCACAATAGTCTCTAACACTAGAAACTTATCAACAGTTAGAGGTAAATCTTTCAGGAGTTACTGAAATAGAACTTTAAGTGAGGGAGGCTTTTAAAAAATAAAAATTAAAAAAAGTTCCAAGTTTATATTTACATACAAACTACACAGTCTACAGAACCTTTTCTATCAGCCTGCAAGTAAAAAAATATTACATACACTGCCAGAAGCGTGAGCTGCAGCAGTTTAGAGATGTAAATATAAATTGCACTAATTTACTCTATAAAATAACTTATAAATTTTTAATTTGCACCAACCTTTTACTCTGTGATGACAGGAAATATCCTACATTATACAACAGAATCGAAGGTGGCATTGTTTAGCTGCTTGTCCACGGTTACATAGGAAATGCTCTTTCAACAAATCATTCTATAAGATGATAGTTACAACAAACAATTAAGCCTGAAATCCAGACACCTTACATCAGGTACCCAGCTTCAGTGCTGCATCTAACTCCCCATGTTGACATAACAGGAAACCAAGGTCTGACAGCCCTGAATGGTACAGTAGCCAAATTTGCCCCTCTTAATCTAAACTACTGCAGCAGCAGGTTGTTGGAATAAAAAATATGAAATACTCTTAAAAAAATAATTCTGTTCTGCCAGTTCTGTGGTAAAGAAAATAGTAAGGGAGCTTGGATTAAAGACTCAAACACAGCCTTTTAAATACTGTTCCAATTCTGCATTTTCAGCAACATCTGACCCAAGTTACTTTCCACTCTGATCAGAATAAGGTTGGGAAAAAGAACAGAGTTTTTTCTGGTTTTTGATTTTACAAAAATGCTGGTACATAACTCATGCAATCATTCTTGAAAGCTATAGCTAAGTTCATTTGAAAAATGAAGACAGTTGCTGGCTTTAATAAATTTTGAATAATATGGCTTTATCAGTAGGCTAATTCATTAAAAAAGCAATTAGAAATGCAATCAGGTTGCAAAGTTTGTCCAACTATGTTTAATCTATTTCATCAAAAAGGATGTCTCTAAAGAGTGCAGCTATTCTTAAGGGACAATATACCTATCAGTCACTTACAGGAATAAAAAAGCAATGCAGTAAAACTCATTTTGAAAAGGTTAATATAGTCCAAAAAGCATTTATCCCCAATTTTCTCATTTTCAGGACATGCCGAAGCCCCAGAGAGTCCAAAAATAGATTTTTTAAGAGATAGGTATTATTCCTGTGACACTTTCAGAGATGAAGTCTCTTCAAAAGCAAAAAAGTAGGTTTTTGGGAAGGATGCAGTCCCCAAAATTTAAATAAATGAATACTGAAGAAGGCTAGCATTCTCAACATCAACTTAAGAAGTTTCACCTGAAACAAAACTGACATCTGTGGAGAACACAGGAAGAAACCCTGAAAAGTAATGCCTTTTTCTTTCAAAAAGGTAGATTTTAAAAGCCATCTTTATGTAACAAAAGCCACCAAGTATTCAAACTAGTAATTCTGAAATCACATACTGGCAACATGTATTATTTTATTAATCATTTAGTGATAATACATCTCTACCTATGGCCATATTCCTTACAAAAAGTTTTACAATCTCCAAGATCATACTTTTTTGAAGGAAGTTCTGAGGAATCAGTTTTATAGACAATTATGGAATTATGTTGAGACTCAAGAATTGCCTAAAAGGCAAATGGTGACTTTAATTCCAAGCATGCCAAATACTGCCAATTAATACACAATCACCTGGTCTTCCCACCCGGCCTTTGCAACAGCAGCTCTCACATTTGGTTCTACTTGCATCCATATTACTCAACAAAAAACACCACTTAAAACCCAAATATGTAGATGAGGTAGGGTTCAAACTGTTTACTAAATCTTATTAATATCTCCTGGATGAGTGGAGGTCACTTAGCAGTTTCTTCTTGAAGCTTTGCTTCTAGAAAAGCAAAACTATCTCAACAATTTAAATGCTTCCTTAATAGGATCTTTACATTTTTCTTAGGTTCATATGAAAATTAAGTATGCAGGTCTACTGTCAGTCATCAAAACAGTAAAAGCATCTTGAGAAAGCTAATTAAAGCTAAGAACAAACACTTTCACCCCCTCTCCAGCTTATTTTTCCCCCAAAGAAGGCTCACAGTATGTTCTATTATGGAAAACAGAAAGCAACACTTACTAATCTATAAAATCTTCTTACATATCCAGACTGGGCATGTGCTTATTAGCAACCCAACACTGCAGCATTTTTGGACAGTCTGTATCATGGATCAATAACTTTTCCCACCTATTTCAGTATTTACAGTGCTTGTACCACGTAAGCAGTTATGCAAAAGCTGCTCATGGAGAATTTAATTGCTAACTATTGTCCATGAAAAAACACGGCAGAAGCTGTAATTGCTCACTGAAGATTGAGTCACCTTCTTTGACACCATTTCAGTTGCTGAGCAGAAGCACACAGTGGTGGAATCTCATTTCTCCTACAGTCCTCATACGGAAGGACCAAACGACAACTGAAACGGCACACAGTACAACTGAATGAGGCTGTAACCTCCATAATCTCCCCACCTGGTCTCCACTTCCCAGGCACAAGGAGAAATAAAAATAAAGGTTATGGAGGTGGAGAAGGGAAGGTCCTTCCATTACTAACACACCATAAACCCACGACTGACTCTCAAAATGGCTTCCATCAGCAATAGTTCCCTCTTACTGCTAGTTTAATAGTGCATTTAAATTATCTAAAACCTATCTGTTATTTTCTACATAAATTTCACACAAATATTTTTCACATTCCCTATATGAATATAAAGACTTAACCTTTGCCATTAGTAGAAAATTTTTATTTAAACCTCTGAAACACAAGCTAGGGTGGCTGGGTTGAGGGGTTTTGTGGGTGTTTTGGGGGGAGGGTGGGTCAACGATGGTGGTGTTTTCTTCAAAACAACCTAGGACAAAGTAATCAACCTTACCTGTAATAACTAGATGAAAACAAAAAACTTGTAATCTAAAACATAGTTTAATTTGGAACAATAAATCCCCAGAGTTTAGCTACCTAAATTCTTCTCTCTAGTGGACCCTTTTGGGAGGCTTAACTGCACTTCCACACTTCTGCAGGTTGATCTTCCTTTGCTTAGGATTGTATCACATGATTTGAGGATATTTTTAATGATCCTGTAATGTATTTCACTGTAAATTATTAGTACATATTCAACTTTACTTAGAACCTAAAATATATTCCTCACTGGGATTTTACACAAGTGATGAATGCCTTCTTGACAGAAGAAAGGAATAGTGAACATGTTCAAGCACAAGTTTTATCTGTTTATGCCAGGAATACTATCCCATTGCTCTGCCAGTCTGAGGCACATTTGTGAAACCTGAGATAAAACTGTTTAAACTGGTTACCAGCCCCATTCCAGTAACACTGGCTCAGAAAGACAGAACGGAAATACAGAGTTAAGTTAGCACAATAGCCAAACAGAGCTCTGTCGAGTTCTGGCACACACACACAGACCTCCAGCCAAACCTGGGCAAAGGAAAAGAACAAATATATGCAGGAGACATTACCAGTAGCATTGGGCATTATTCTCCAGTAGCTTTTCCACCATGTGCTCCACTCTCACAAACCAGCTTGGCACAGCTTTGTATATCAATGGAGTATCTGACCTGTAGAGGGAAAGTGATGAGGAAGGAAGCAAAGCAAAAACATTTTCAGTGCTACATTATTTAGAAAATACTCTTTAAAATGTATTTTTGTATATGACAGTCTCCTTTTCACATACAGAATTCATTGTTGTTCCTGAAATATTATCACAGTCGCAAAGGTTGGGGGTTTTTTTTTTGGTTTTTTTTTTTAAATTACACAAAATGTTACACTTATGTGAGCTACTATTTTAAAATCAAATTCTAAGAAAATTTTTTAAAAGTCTTCAAACCCAGCAATTTAAGTAATTTCTATAACAAGAGAAATCATGAGGACATTCAAACAATACTTAAATTTGAAATTTATGTTCCTATGTAGTACAACAGTATGAATTTCAGTAAGTATTAAAATGAGTCATATTTAAGTCTTCCATGTTATCTCATTCTGTATCTCATTTAAGCGTACATCAATCTGAAAAGCCAGAAAACATTATGCTATGTTTTTATTATCTGTATTTAAAAGAATAATAATAAACCATGAAGATGAAGTAACAGTACAGAAGATGGCACAATCTCCCTGAATATTTTCTTTTTTCTAGCTGTACTGCCAAGTAGTGTCTCAGCAGGAGACAAAAAACAGGACAATATGCTGAAAATCTGCCTAACCAGTAACATTTTACACATTTCTGCCCCTCATGACTGGCAAGAAGGTTGAGGAAACCAGACTCAAGTCTTTGCTGTATAATTGACTGAGAAATACCTGTTACTGGGTTGTGTTTTCCATCAATACAAGACAAGGGAAAAACCACCCAGACAGATCTTAAATCAGAGACAAATCTATACAAAATTCCTGCCTAAACATTCCTCTCTGTCTCAACAGAACAATGTTTTGTTCCCCTTATGAATACGTCCTTCAGAGTTGTATCAAATGAACCAAAGCATCTGAGCAAATTGCCTATTTCCTAGCAGTGCCACAAAACTAGCGTTCTCTGAAAAACAATCTTTATACTTGAAAAGATAAAAGATTGGAAAGACCATTCCCTGTGGACACTACATGCTCTCAATAGTTTTCTCATAACTGTTTTGGACTGCACAGCTGTTTAAAACAAGTTACTGTGATCTTACCCCATTCCATTTTCTCATAATTTAGGAAACAAATAATTGATAACTGACTATACGCTATGAAAGATGCATCTTGGCGTTGCTTTCACTGGCTTGAAAAAGACAAAGCTCTGTGTCCATCAATGGTAGAGCTTCCTAATAAAACAGCACACAGTAGCTGCGACACACACTTCAACTGTCATGCCAGTTACCTTTGCTGTCTGTCAGAGCTGTTAAATTGCTACCTAGATCATAAAGACTCTCAAGATCTCACATCTACAAAGTTTTTTTTTTACCAATGACCTCCATCTTCAGCAATTCCAGTGAAGGGGAATTCTAACTGAAAACTACATGTTGTGTACTTACCAAGTTGTTATTGATTTCCTCTCTCAGATTTTAAAGTTTATTTGACAGAAAATTACTACATATCAGTATAACAAGAAAATGTAGAGAAGGATCCTAATTTGATAATAAGTAAAAAGAAGGAAAGTATTTCAACATACTGAAGATTCAACAACTGCCTGCTTTCAGGGAAGAGCATGAACAGAAGTATACTAAGTAGAAGAGTCAAAGTTTTCTTACATTAATCAAAATAACTTATAACTATGTTTGAAGTTAAGAACTACTCTTCTACTTTTAGCATATTCCAATTATGGTTTGATTTCTGATGGCAGGGAAATGAGCTTTTCAAGAAGAATCCATTATTCTGTTCTTCCCACCAGATAATTTGCAGCTAGGTGCTGTGTGCAACTTATCATCAATCAACAAAAATGTCAACAGAGTGGCAGGATTAAGTGTGTTCTACAGAATCAGCATTTCTACATTCTTGGTTTGTCTCAGAAGGCCATGACTGTACATTTGAACTGCTACATAAGAAAAACGAAAGTGTTGCTTGGTTTTGGGCTGCCATTTTTCAAAAACTGTCCCAAATCATCAAGGACATAACACTTGAAGAGTAACTCCCCTTCTTCCTCTAGGTAGCTGTTAGAAACAAACCAATCGTGCTATTTAAGAGCAAGTAAAGGTTACTTTTGCCACAGATCAGAGATAAATGCACACTGCTAAAACACTTCACCTATAAAGCCAGACAGGGAGAAAAGCTTTTATCACAGCTATTTCAGTACAGGTTCTGTATGCACCAGATATGACTTAAAATGTTCAAGTTACTTCAGATACAAATTTAGATATTTTATTTTCTTTTAAATGTGCCTTTACTTGTAATAAGAGTTTAATACAATATTCCTACTAAAAGATTAATAAAGTTTCCTTTTTAAAAATTTGACATTGTTCAGCGATTTCTTTTTTTCCATCGATTTTGCAATAGCAGTTGTATACATTTAAAACCAGAGGGGACACTAATAAAAACATGCTTGACTTATAGATTAAATTTGTCTAGCTTGTATTTCTCATAACCAAAACTTCTTATGTTAGTTTACTATACTGAAGGCCCACAGAGACTTGCACCTGGAGTCCTCCTTCAACCTCTGCAAAATTCCCAGTCAGACAAGGAAGATTCTTCACAGGTCACTCAGCTGAACCACCTACCTGACATTTCAGAGCTAATCTTTAATTTCTAGTTGACAGAAACAAACATTCCTAAATCCCTACAGATATTATAAATGTGTTAACTGCTATTTCTGATCAGAGACATAGCCATTGTCTGTCAACTCCATTCAGGAATGATTGAGCAGAAAAACAGATTTATGTATTACACTTACTACCCACCACAGTGGATAAATGCTAACTTTGATTTTAATCGACTACACAGACATTTCCACATTATAAGCAACTCGGCTCTACCAGACTCCAAAGAAAGAAGTAATTTCACAAGGTTAAAAAGAAGTAACTATGATAACAGCTGTAATATAGCCATTTTATCCAAAATGTGGATGGTTTGAGCACAAACATTTAAGGACATTCTGTGATATACTTATTTGGATATACAAAACATTATATCCACTCAGTACTTAGCTGTTTAGAAAATAAGCTATTTTAGACTTCTTAGAGCCATCTTCAAAAGGTAGTACAGCAGTACTACATGCAACACTGAAGAATGAGAAGTTCAAAGTACAAAAACACACCTATAAAATCATAATAGAAAAAAAATTTCAGCACTACAGTTAAATTCCAGATTTATGGCAAAAAAAAAAAGTTAATTTACTTGATCAGTAAACCAAAATTGGAGCTTTCCTAATTCAATATTCTTGATTCCTGTTACTTTTAGTCCTGTTAAAAAAATTAACAGGTCAAGGGAGGGGAAAAATGAGACAAAACCTGAAGAACTACTCAGTTAGTAGTCTCAGTCTTAAAGCTATATGCACTTCTCTCCTTACCTCCAGCAGAAAGGATAGCTGTGCTTAAAACTACTGCTGTGCACCAGTCTGCCTTTCTCTTTCAGTAATTTAATGACGTTCTTATCTGCATCCTAAAAAGAAAGAACAAAAAATTTTCCTTGGAATACAAATTTCACTGTTTCAGTAAGCTACTACAGGATTTGTCTTCAATACCCTAATTAAGAAAACCCCTAAAAATAATCCAGTATTTACACACACAAAAAA
This sequence comes from Antrostomus carolinensis, assembly GCF_000700745.2. Classification (NCBI taxonomy): domain Eukaryota; kingdom Metazoa; phylum Chordata; class Aves; order Caprimulgiformes; family Caprimulgidae; genus Antrostomus; species Antrostomus carolinensis. The sequence continues at coordinate 34,001 of NW_010300485.1, read as the reverse complement.
TCCAAAAAGCTTCTATGCAATTTATATATTTACTGCATAAATTTGGAAAGTTATTTGTTCTCCAAATCCTGGCATACAGCCTCAGTCCCTTTTTGCCCTTAACTGTTCCTACATACACACAACTGTGGACAAAATTCAAGTTTTCTGTAGCACTAATACAAGCTGGAACTCGTAGTATTTAGTATCTTAAACCTTTTATTGAGTCTTCTGATTTTGTGGCAGGAAGCCACATAGTGCTTCTTACCTAATACTTGGACTTCACTACAACACATTCCTCTAACGGGACTACACCTAGAGAAGTTGAAGCATCTTTTATAATGCCTTACCAACTAAATAGGATTTATGTTCTAAGCTGGAAGTGAAAGTTGTATATTAATAATCAAGACAATCTACTGAACAAACAAGGGTCAACATGACATTCAGAAAGGAAAAAAATATACAAAGATTTACGATACAGCAATGTTCATAAGCTAAGAATTCAGCATCACAATAATATTTTCCAAAAGCCTTAAGTTCAGATTCCTATCCACAAGAAGATAAACATGTAGCCCCCAGTGTTTTCTTATTTGCCTTAATATATAGCAGGAAGCAACAATAGCTGTTTGAGTTCAAATGCAATCTTAAAAAGATTTTTAAGTCTCCTTCAAGTAAATTGTGTTTATAGGAATATGCTTTGCTATCAAAGTGTACCACCAGGAAAGCAACTGAAAACAATGTGTTTTCTTAGCACAGAGAATTAAAGAGGCACTCCTTTCTATGGATTTGTGTCTGCAGCAATCTGGAGTTCCCATGGGTTCCTTTCACATGGATGCGCTCACATCTACTGGCAAGTAAATTCACATTGCAACACATCCCACGAGTGGGGAAAATGACTGGATTTCTCTGCTCTAAAAAGTCACATTACACTAACTGGCTGGTATAAACTGAATGATGACATCTGTGAATTCAGAAGTCATCCAGAGGTAAAGGAGGCCTCTGCACACATGCCTAGAGACTGCATAAATAATATTTCCATAGGAAACAAGGGAAAAGTGAGACTCTTCCTGCAGAAGATGCAAACAGGAGACACTCCTCTTCACTTTCACTACAAATACACAATGTTACTTAGGTTTCAAATTCTTTATTTTCCAGCTACTGTAATAAACAATTGCAACCATTGTTACAAACATTAAAACATATTTTGATTTTTCCAGATACTAAAGACACATTGAAGACAAAGCCACTTAGG
>NW_010300485.1:25234-32759 GCF_000700745.2 Antrostomus carolinensis | reverse complement strand
TTCTACCATACATAAAATTTATCTTGAGTAAAATAGTAATTTACTTTCTTCAACACCACCAACCTTCACATACTGTCCAGCAAAGTCAGTCACTTCTGCTGTGAAGCAGCCTGACGCATCAACAGGACAAACAGGCACAGAATCTTTCTGAATAATATTATAATCCATGCAGACTCTGTAATCATCCTACAAAAGAGACAAGTGCCAGGTTACAGAAATACAAAATACTGGTTAAAATATACATGCCTGGGAAAAATAAATCAAATTAAATGGAAAAATGTGATGACTGGATAAGAAAACCAAAATAGTCAGCCTTCCTTAGTCCCTAATACACATAGGAAAAGATGCATTTTACAGGACTGTACTTTTATTCATCATAGAAATTATTTCTTCAGACTATATATGGTGCTTCTGTTCATATACATGCATATATACACCCACACACATATTTTATGGGTATACATACACATACATACATACATGTAGTCAACAGCTTCAGGCTACTATTGCCTAGGAAAGGGACTATGTCATGCTCTTGTACCAGTCAGAGACACGTGTCTGTTTAGCACACAAGCCTGCATGGCATTTTTCAGGAGGCAGGTTGTTTTAATTAATCTAATTTTGCAACTCCACATAAGAAATCCCATTTTCTGAATGTCTTAATGATCCAAAGCCTTTAAATCTCTATTTCCCAATCTTTGTTGGCCTGTAGGCAATGCTACTGACCAAGAACCACACATGGACAACATCACAGTTTATTTTCTTGGCCAGCCTCTGTTTAAGTTTTTAATTTCCTGTAGCAGTAAAGGGGAAAAAAAAAATTTAAGAAAAAGAGGGTCACTTCAGACTTTCCTGAACACAACTAAATAACAATGGTATTGCAGCAAAGATTAAAAAAATTATTAGGGGACTAGAAAAGTTTAGATTTTAATTTCCAAAGTCAAAGTAAATTCCTACCTTAACCAATTATCACTCCAGATTATGCACTTTCTTGCCCTAAGGCAAGAGAACATTATTGGGAGAGGGAGGGGAAGGGAGAAGGAATCAGCTGCAGATCACTCACTCTCAGAACATTCACAGAATCACTTTTGTTTTCCTCAAAGAAAAAGGCCCTGTCTCAGCCTGCATCAAGTCAGGTTGCTTTTTGGAATGCTAGAGGTTCCTGTATTGCTGCTCTGACAAAACAGGAGAAACCACAGACTGCACGGACAAAAACTGAAGTTTTGTGTGGTGTGAAACAGAACCTGCAGTGACTCTGCCTGCCAAAACTGGCAGCACTTGAACTCTTACCCTCCTCTATGCTTAAAGTTCACTTGCCTTTTGTAAAATGCAGCAGGTATTTCACAGGAGTTGCACTCTAAAGCAATTTGTTCACCTCGATCAAGGACAACACACCAGAAACAAGTGTGTAAATAAGTGTTACACAAGCAAGTGCTCCACAGCTAGACCTATTCTCCTTTCCTAGACATAACCAACACAGGTGAGCCAGTTCTGGAGTGACAGAGCAGGGTTTCTAGATCCTTTCTGTGGTCCTCCTCCAACCCTACCCACTAGCCCTGTAGTTTCCAGCTCCCTCAAGCCAGATCTGGCAGATGTTGCCTTGATCCACAGTATATTTACAACAATGAAACTCATCTGCAGCAATAGCGAAGTTGGCTACCACGTAGAAGTGAAAAACCACCTCAGCACTCATTTACGCTAGACCATGGTCTCTTTCTACTCTCCAGTAGTTGTGGACAGCCATCATGATTATTCAGTCTCCACTTGGTCAACGAGATTCTACAGCCAACAGATTAACCAAGACAATCCCATTCTCTCAGCTGACCTTTCATCAGTTATTATTGCTGAGACACAGCAAGCAGACTGCAGTGTTTAAAATGTAGGCCAGATGACAGAACTAACGTCAACCCTGATTTGGCAGCAAATTGTAAAAGGCTTTGAAGAAGCAGCCAGCAAAGACTACAAAGCTTGGCACACTCACAACCTGGCTAAAACATAATAACAAACCTCCCATTTCTTAGGACCTAGGTCAAGAGGAGGCTCAGTTCGATTTGCATCGCTGATGCAGCCAATGATATATAAAGGTCTTTGCTATTTTGGTTTTCTACAGTTAGTTCCTTTCTTTTGAAGAACTCAAACTTGAACGTAAAAGCTTTCCAGACTGACCTGCCATTTGATTTAATGAAGATCTGCTTCAGTAACCACAACCCAAGAATATACTCAGGCACACAGAGAAATTCACAAATGCTAATAAGCTCTACTGGAAAGCTAAGACAAATTTCAATTCTTTCCCGAATAGAAGTCATAGTGTTTACTTTTGTACCCCTGCCATGATTAAATTTCTATAAAGATTACAAAAGAAATTGTAATACGCAAAATGAATGAAACAGAAGCTATTAAACAGAGAACTGAAGCTTTTCTATCTGAATTCTAAAACAAAAAAAACCCCAAAAAACCCAAAACAAAACGCAAAAAACATGAAATCAAAAGATTCACCTTCAGCACCTCTTAAAAATCAAGGATACTTGTGCAATTTACTGAAAAGAAAGTGCAACAGGAACATATCTGTGAAGCTTCTGTGACTCATCTGAGCAGTCACCAGAAGTATAGGGCTTGTATGCAAATTAAGATGCCACTAAAGCTTTTTAAGTTGATTGTAGATACATCTACATATGATGAAATGCCTGAGCAGCTGAATTTTAGTGTCATGTTAATTTGGAGGTAAAATGAATTTACAGAGTTTTTAATAGAGGTTTGTCTTGTTCTGTGAGCTTTAATTTTGATGTCTTTTCAACTGAAATAGAGTGTTCTGATATCGTGTGGCAGCTTTTATTTGGCAAAAGCATCACACAAGACAATGAAACTACATATCCTGAAACTAAATGAAGGTGACTTTTTACTTTAAATTTTGTTGGAGAAGGATACATTTCTAAGCTACCAGTAATATAGAATATGTATCAGTAAGTACAATTAAAAAAACCCTTACTTTCTACCCCTATTTGCCAAAGGGACTTACTCATATTGAGGGGAAGAGATAGAGACAAGATACAACACTTCCTGTGAACAACTGTGCTCTATTTCTTCTCCTCCGACCCTTGCCTCCTGCTCCACTTACCCCTTTCCTACTCACCTTCAACACAACAGTAAAGGAAGTCGCAGAGAAGCCAATTAATTACAAAGACAGTCCTGCCTACAATCATGAGCTATCTCCCTTCCTTCATCTAAGCTTGTGTCTAAAGGAAACTATGTAATGCCAACACAGGTAACACTCAGTATTCTATACAGAGTCTACTGCACAATGATTCCTGAACCTAAATCAGAGCCCTTTGTGAGCCTTTCTGAACAAAAATAATCAGTAGACTGTCAAAACTGAACTACATGCACCCCAAAAGAAAAAGGTAGCAGCATGAAGTGCAACACATGCTATGGAATTTCCTTCTAAAGGTGGCATACCAATTGATCCTGGTCTATGCGTCATGCATTATAAAGTCAAGCTGCTCCTTAGTTAACAAGTGTGAACTTTTGTTTGTGATGTTAGTGTACTTTTTCCTCACACAAATATTTTAGGCATTTTTTTTCTTTGCAATGCATTTAACTGATACTCTCATGCTTTTTTAAAAAAATGGTTTTCTTTAATTGCTGACTTCTCAGGACAGAGAGACAAAAGATTATTTTTTTCCTGTGTTTACACAAATCTCTGTGGGCTTATAATAAAATCAAAGAGGGCAGATAATCCTTGCTCTAACTGGCCAGTCAGGCTTTCCAGCAAGCTGTTTCCAAAAACTAAACTGCATTGGGCAAATACACAACAAAACAATACAACAGCCAAGGGAAAGTTTCTTCCAGAGCTCCTTCTCTATTAGCAGCCTATTCCCTTCCTTCATTCCACCTCCCACAGCAAGAGCTCCTGACTCAAAACCAAGGCTGCTTCCACACCCCTTAGTCAAGTCCTTGCAAGATTTAGTTATAGGACAGTGTCTGAGGTGCAAGTAGCATGATAGGCTTTAGACTCCTTAACACACTTTACCACTCACCATTAATTTATTTATTAACTAATAACATACAGCTCCAGTCTAATTTTCTTTAGCCACACTTGTATTAAGCTGGGACATCTTTTAATAACAATGTTCATCTTGACAAGGGAAACACCACCACAGTGGATGTACCCTTCAGAAAAAATGCAGGGGGGGGAAAAAACCACAACACAGAAAAGGATGGCATATTTCACAGGAACACAGAAGCCTATGACTAATGCCAACAGTTTCTAGAAGTGATGATAGATCTCTTGATCCAAGGATTGCTAATTGCTAGGCACTGGCAGCTCTATTGAAAGTTTTTTGAGGGCATCTTTGGGTAATAGCTGAAGACAGGACACTAGACAAAAAGGACAATGAGTCTAAACCAGTGCATTTAATCCATGTGTCTAAAAACTGAAATGATTAAAACCATGAAAAATTAAACCTCTCAACCTTCAGAAGAATAGACTGAGGGAAACGACAATAAAGACAGAAAAAAAAGAATGGAGTGAAACAAAATCCTTTCACACCGAGGGATGAAGTCTCAGTACAAAAGCAGTTAAAGCATTTTTTCATTCTCTAAAAGCCCAGTGAGCAATGAAATTGAAACACTGCAGAGGGGCAGTGCGCTGAGCACAACTGCTGTTACCATCCAAAATTATCACTTAGCAAAGCTAGGTTTGACTACCAGTGCAACAGATCATGTCTTCTCCAAGCTGTAAATTCAGACTTTGAGAGAAGCTAAGATCAATGACACTCGGAGGACACGGTGGTGAGTCCACTTCATATACTACAACAACAACCAAATCAAAGGACACCTAAAATCTCCAGTCTAGCACACAAAGCACACTAGTGAGTGCAAGAACTCATCAGAATACAATGCTACAGTGTATTTGTATGGGCTTTTTTAAGTAGCAAATGGGAGGATTGTTTAATATCATAGTCACCCGGACAGACAGTCCCCAGTAGCTGGAAAGCCAAGCAATGTGTGTTGGAACAAAATTAACATTAGAGATACACAGTTCATACTCACAGCACCAAAATAGGGGGCCTGATGTACAACACCTGTGCCTTCCTCCTCCTTCACGTAACTGTCTACCACCACAGCAAAGGCACCATTATCTTTGCACTGGAATACAAAAACATGTTTTTCATAATGCATACTTATATACAAAGCAAAATAGAATTCTTAAGAACATGGAAGAGCCACTTGCACTGCATAAAAAAATAAGTGACACAGTAAAATGTGACATTCCTAACATTATTTCATCATTTCCTACAGCTAAAATACCCAGGCTGTATAGTTCATTTAAACAGTGTCAAATGTGATTAAATCTAAGACCTCTCCAGAAGGCCTCACTGTCAATTACTCTTTAAGCCACATTATCTTCACACAGTTCTGTGCTTAACAGACTACAAATCAATACACTCCTATAAGTGAGGATACAGGCAAGCAAGCTACAGGGATTCTATATACAGAAGTGTCCTTGCATTTTTGTGTGTCCACTGTACCTTCTAATTTTAAAAAAATAAGTTTGCTTTTACAGTCATATATTTTCTTTATTTGCTCCAGAGAATGAGAATGTGGTATCAAGTGAAAAAAAAACCAAAACACAAAAACAAACCACAAAACAGAAAAAACTGGTAAGAAAAGATCTGACATTTTGATTGTTCACCATGTAGATAATGAAAAATAAAAAGCTATTTTCTGTTCCTTAATACAAAAGTAGTAAAAAAAAATACTGCTGTCACAGCTGTACCAAATATGTTACAAAATATTAGGTTTGGCTTGTTTGGAAGAGGAATATTTTGAGATAAGACATCCATTCTTAAAAAAAAAAAAAAAAAAAAAAAAAAAGGTAGATGCTCATGTGTTCCTTAGCAGTACAGCAGAACTGAAAAAAATTATCCATTCCAAACCTTGACATGTGTTTGACCTCTCTCTAGAAATCGCGGGTCCTGCTCCCTTCCAGAGGTTCTCACCTTTGCAGACTTCAGCACACGCTCAGAACAGATGTTAGTCACAAATGACCAAATCCCTTACACGAAGTAACAGCTGCTTGTCCAGCAGTACTGTAATCCACTCCAACTCTTTGAAAAATTTAATCCATTTTTAATCAGAATTTTTTTTTCAAATGTATGAACTCTCTACCCACTCTCTTATTGCTACATATTCTATTACGGTCTGTGGTGCTATTAACTACACTAGACTTACACAGCACTTACATCCATAAAAAAACAGATGTATCTAGTCACTTTAGCAAAGGCTTTTGACTCTTTGGTGGAAAACACTACGTGTCTGTTATCCACAGTCAAAGTCATTCTCTTGTAAATACAAAATTTGTGGACTCAATAGGCAGAAGCTCACCAGATGGAAAGTTGAGAGAATACTGCTTGCTTATTAATGTGTATTGGAAGTTTCTCTGCAATCTGAAATCAAACTACTATTTATCAATTAATTCTTACTCTGGGTGTATTTAAAACTTAAGGGAAAAAAATACAGGGGAAAAAAAAAACAACTTTCTGCTTTTCAGCCTTTCACTAGGATTTTTGAACTACTTTAATACAATCTGGGATTTGTTATTAGGACACAAGATTTTTATAATATAAACAAGGAATACTGAGAATGGTTTTTATTTTTATTTCTGTATCCTGTATCAAACACCAAACTTGTCTTACCTGAATGAAATATTCAAAGAGTGGTTTATATTTCTTGCCTTTAAGAGCAATGCCAGGAAACCTGAGGAGAAGGATTTACATGGACACGAATTAACAATCTGAGAATTGCTTAGTCAGCCAGTAGGAATGCTATTTTTTTCTTATTTCCTTTTTCCCCATCCCTAACAGAATTTTACTTCATAAGGTGAAGAAAAAAGTATTTTCTCAATAGTTTTGTTTCCCATTTCTACACCTCTTTGGAATTTGGACTTGGACAAAAACCGTATCATGTCTTAATACATCTCTGCTAACAGTCAACAGGTACACTTCTACCTGATGGTCTTTCAAATCAAGAAATCATTGTACATTAATGTAGGAATTAAGCATGAATAACAATCTATTTCTGGTAAAGCTGGGCAAGAAGCTTCTGGATAAAACAATTTAAATGTAATACTCATAACAAAGCCCTACGTAGCTCAGCATGATCAACAGAACTAAACAAGCACTGATCCAAAACATCTAGAAGTTACATGCACAGAAGATTGTGATACAAGGTACTGCAGTGTTTAAACCTTGGCTGCCTCATTCCTTACTCTAAAACCAGGCATCCAAACTGTCCACAAACATCTGAGACAAAGATCCAACACAGACAGGACTGACTGAGGAACCAACTGAGCCAGACAAACCTAAGACAGAGCCAGAGCCTGTAGATCTGGCTTTCTTCCAACTTCTGACAATAGTTGACAAAGACAGTGATTAGGTTGGGATTTACTCTCCTGAAAGTGCTGTGCTTAAATCATCCACTTTAGAAAAACCTCTAGTTAAAACACAACTTAATCTCATAGATACAA
>NW_010300485.1:5261-25195 GCF_000700745.2 Antrostomus carolinensis | reverse complement strand
CTTCTTGATCCATATCTTCCAAAACAATGGTCAAACCATAAAACACTTCAATGCTTCACAGTGAGAACTCTTCAAAACTGTTTCATTGCACAGAAAGGAACTCAAGCAGTATTTAATTCCAATCTAAAGAGCACAACTCCTCAGCTCAGCATACATAATATCCACTAGGAAAAGAGGATATTTCTATTTTAAGCCACAGCTTCACAGACGGTTTACATATTTTATATTACAAACAGTCTTAGGAATGTTTGAGGTGCTTAAGTGGGATCAGATGAAGGAAAAGCATCCCAGTGCTCAGCCACACAGATGTGGGAATGCTCAGACACAGAATGCAAAGCACTAGAACTAGCTTGAAAGAAGAAAAAAAAAAAAAAGTTGTTAAATTTGATGCAAGTCAGCGAGAAGTAAGGGTTGTGGATCACATTTCCAGTTTTCTCTTTTGAGATCTTAAATATTTTGTTTATCAAAGTTCTGAACTTCAAACTGAAAACTTCGACAGTGCTGCCTTCTTGTGACCTAAGTTATAGCAATAACAGACTCATTTAAAAATCACTACAGTAATCTTTCACTACAGAGATCAGATATTTTTTGGACTCTCTAGAATTCAAAAAGAGACAAGAGTGGAAAACAGTGTAAAGAAATGAAATGTTTAATATGCAAATAGACTGAAATGTAACACAAAGGGAGGAAAATGCTCATCAACCATTTCATTTCTACCTCTGATAAATAAAACAAGCCACTCAGTGGCCAGAAGTGGGGTAATATATGACACCAATCTCATTGTGCAAAGCAGTCAGAAGTATTCTGATAAAGATGGTAGTCATCTCGTCAGTGAAACAAAGTGGTATTGCCATTTGCTGTCACACAAAAACCTACTATCTGCATCTGGGAGGAAAAGGGAGAGAAAAGTCAGGTTGGAGGGAGGGAATGCTGAGAGTACTCAGGAAGTTCAGATGATTTCAAATACAGAAAATTTTCCATAAGATCATTCCTTGACCCCAGCCTGCCACCTGGTATAAAGGAAGTGTTGTTAATTTCTCCCTCAAGGGTTTAACTGCCTGAGAATTTAAAAGTGAGCTAAAGAAAGAAAAAAGTTAAGAGTAGAAATGTGAAAGTTCATTTCCATGAACTTATATACTCGTAGATCTAAACCTTTAAGAGATCCATTCAACTACCAGATACTTCTTAATTGTCTCACATTTCACATTTGAGAGAACTAATGTATTACATAACATAAAAATTGGAGCATGACCAAAAAAAATCAGCTTGAGAAGACTGTAGCAGTAACCCAGGAAGAAGGATACATATACCACCCTGCAAAGAGAATAAAAATTGCTAGTAGCCTTATGTAGGGGCACAGAGATGTAAAAAAACAAACAAGCAAACAAAAACAAAACAAACAAACAAAAAAAACCCCAAACAACAACCCAACAAACCAAACCAAAACCAAGGAGTGGGGGTAGAAATACAACACAATTGTATTCCCATTGTATGTAGAAATACAACTAGTCAGGGATTTAAGCAACAACAACTGACACCTGAGTATGGTTGTCTTAAAGAACAGGCTAAAATATTCACTGGAATTCTGGATACAGAATTACTGCAATCAGACTAAAATTAAATTTGTAGTACTCCAGTCAAAGAAGAATTTGGAACCAAAAGACAACAGATCAACAAGTTTAATATATCTACCTTGCTTGGGTTTGTCTTTTTTTGGTTTTGGGGTTTTGTTTTGGTTTGTTTTTAAGTCTAAAGGAAATGCTTTCAAAAACATCTAATAAAATTTAGTGGGTTGGGTAGAAGGCTTAGTTTTTAGACACTCTGAAGAGGTTTCAAAAGACTGGAAAGGAACACAGTACCTACACTTCAAAAGAGAAATGGAGTACTGATGGACCTAAAAACCAGTCAGACTGGCATAACAACCCAATTCAACTTCATGGGACTGAACAGTGCTTTAAAAAAGAAGTGCTAAAGAACATACAATATGAATTTGTCAAGAATAAGTCACACAAAGACAAATGACTTCTTTTTAGCCAGACTAACTAGCTTATATAGCAAGCAGACAGATTTAAGTCTTAATGTTAGTAAGACTTTTGACACTGACGTATCATTCTGACACACACAAATATTTTAACTGGGTGACTCTACGTTTACATGGACCCACAACCACTTTGAAAAAAAAAAAGTTATTGTTAATTCAGTTATCATACAGAAAGTTTCCAGTGGTACCCTGGCAGAGACTATCACTTACACTGACACTATTCGATGGTTTTACTGATTACTCTAAAGGCAGGAAAAAAATATGGAGATCAGAATTTCTGTCAACTCTGAAGAATGAGAGCACTGAAAATCATCTTTACAAATTGAGCACCAGCTTGAACTGCTACAGAGTAAGTGACAGATGAAGAGAATTCAGTTGTAGGGGGCAGAAATCAATGCAGAAACACAATATAAGAATTACTCAACTGTCACAGTATGAGGTGTCAGAGTAGACAACATCTTAAGCAAACGTTCCAGCTCTAAATTCCCCTAATTCAATGACCATATGCAATTGATCAGCTGAAGTAAGATGTATCCTCCTTTTTTAAAATGTTTTTACACGTAAAGCTTTCAAATGCTTGATAAAAATGAAAATAACTGATGCCAGTGAAGAAGGGTTATTATTCTCAAAAAAATTTCTCGTTTATTGTAGTTTTGTGTTGTGTCATTTTTTGTTGGGTGTTTTGTTTGTTTGTTTTAACCACTGCACAGAACTGAATAAAGTGAGCAAATAAATATTTATTGTATCTTACCTCTTTTAACAGGTTGATGTTTTATACAAAAGATTTAAGAGAAGCCAAGCTACATATTTTGTATGAGAGCTAGAAAATTTAATACCTGCATCCCCTATCCAGTCTGGCTTACTAAATAAATCACATTTTTCCACTGAACCAGGGTGAAATCATAAAGCATTAACTGCCACTAACTACATAACTTAGTCAGACCACCCTACTGAGGCAGTATTTGCTTGCTAAAAACAATGGGTTTGCTTTTGCCCATTTACCTTTTAATATTTACATTTTTATACATATTTAATATTTACATACTAAATATTTACATAATGTTTAGAAAGTGTTCAGCATTTGGACAATCTCCAGGGTTTTTTGAGACTTTTAAATTAATGTCTTTCTAAGAAAACACACAGAAAAAGGAAGGACTAAGAAATCATTTTTTTTTCTCCCCACTGTAATACAATGAACCAATGAAACTTTCATTCTATTTGTAGTTTCATGTACAAGACCAATTTGTCCTGATAAATTTCAATCTCTTTTATAGATTTTTTGCAAGATATACGCACAAAGTATCACCATGCAGGGAAACCCATCTTTAGATCACTGAAAAATCCAACTTCTTGAAACATTTAACTTCTGATCTATAAAAATACTGGAAGTTAACAAGTGTGTAGTAATTTATGCACTTGCCTGTCAAGTATCTCATATTCACTGTCAGATTTGTACAGTATTATCAGCCTGGACTCCATCAAAATGTAAATCTTCCCTGTGGCATTATCTAGAATATAAAATAAAACAAAAAGTTACATGAAACTCAATTTAATACCTTCATTTGCACCATTAAGAAACTTTTCAATTTAAGCAAGATGGTATCATATCAGCTATAAAACTGCCCAGAATAATCCTGCTGATTGAGCACTAGTTTCCAGCTACTACTTCTCTGTATATACCCTTAAAGAACATTTTTCAAAAGTTAAGTTTAAATAGAAACCACAGGATGAAACTTAGCCCACTAGTTTTTCATGCATTTTCTTGTTTGAGAGGCAGAAGTACCCGACCTTCTCTATTCTCACTGTGCCAATGCAAATCAATTGAAAAGTTTCAGCATATGCAACAATATGAAAGAGTGGGAAACAACTGGAAGATGGACAATTACTACATAAAATCACTATTATTAAGTTCACATTAGTGGCAACAATTGCACTTTATGCTGCCTTTCTGAGATTTCCTATTCCAATCAAATGCTTGGATTTCTTTTTAAAGAAGTAAATACAAATGAAAAGTGAAACATTATGAAGGAAAGACATTTTCTACCCCCAAATAACCCTGATCTCTTAAATTCAATGACAGATTTTATTCAGACTACTACTCTACCAACTTCAGTATCCTTTATGTGTATGTCTGCATATGGGCTACCCAATTATGCCTTCCCAAAAGCAGCCTCATGTTTGGCATTTGTTCGTTATCACAGATGACCAGTTAGCCATCAAGCTGTCAAGCCCTTATTTCTCCCTATAGATACACTTAGTGATGATAAATGTAAGGAGTTCTGAAAAAAGCACCTAAATCATGTTCTGAGAACCTTTAAAACATATTATTCTTGGGGAAAAAAAGAGGACTACAGAAAAAACAGGTTAGCCAGCTGTCATGAGAAGCCAATGAGCACAAAAACTGCTTCAGTAATTAGTTTACATTCACCAATCTGAGAAGAGAAGGTTTAGACACAGGGAATATGTCCTTTAATCTTTTTACATATTAAATGTAAGCAAGCTTATAAGCACCCTAAAACTTGCTATTTGTAAATATATTCAGATTACAAAAAAACATTTTTTTCCATTGTGCATTGGGCATGCATGGTCAGGGTCACTTGCTCTGGCCTGAGAGGAGAAGACATCCAAACATAACAACTCAACATCCCAGGCAGGTGTAGGTATTACTTCTGAAAATAATCAATAAGACTTTTTGAGCTGACCAAATTTATGTCAAAACCTTTGAAAACCGAAAAGTATTTAGTTCTCTCTTAAAACAAAGAAAACCCCAAACACCTGGAGTTCACTGTAAAGGCCTCTGCAACTTTTCATGTTTAACACCACCTTAGGGAAGCATTAGATATATCTGGTTATGTTAGCCCTGGAAGTTATACCTTTGGCAATTTTTTACTCCAGATTAAGCGTCATCATTAATCTGAATCTCTCTTTCTCTCCCCTCCCCTCTTATTTTGTTTAAATGTACACTGTAAAGTCAGAAAAGGTCAGCAGTTTGGGAGAACCTGAAAACAGCAATGAAAGAAGTACTTTTATGCAAATTCCTGATTATTTTTTTAATTTCTTTTTTTTTTTTTTAAAGGGGATTGTAGGTCAAAATATAATTAAAGAGGACTGCATTTCAAGAATAAAACAAATTCATTTTCCAAGTGAAGAGGAAGATACTTCATAACATATTCCATTGCCACCTGAAAAAAAAAAATAGGACTGCAAACCCTGGAAAATTATTTGAAGCAGGAATTTTTTTTTGAGAAAAAGCAACGGCCTATATTATTTAGGCATCCTACATAGTGTGTAGCACACAATTCCTTAGGTGCTGGGTGTTCTCATGAAAGAGATGACCTTACAGTACAACTAGGTTAGCCAGGTAGAACCTGCTGGTCCATGAGTAAGCCAAGGCGCTTTATCAATTGTACTCTTACACTGGAAACCACAGTATATACCTTGTTTTACATCTGTGCTAAAAAAAAACAGACTTCAGTCAGGTCGAGACGAGTATGTGACATCCTGGGTCTGTTACAGGTTCAGAGTACAAAAATGTTCAGTTACTGCAACTTAGTTGTCTTATAGCAGTAACTTGCTCATGAGTCTGAGCCCCAATAAAAGAAAGAAGAAAGAAAAGCTGGAGACACCCAGTCACAGTTCTCTATCTCTCAAATATAGTGCAGTTTGAAAGATGACAGATAAAACATTTGCTCTCGGTCTTTATTTCAGCTATCAATATTTTTTTAGAGACGAGTCCTCACAAAGCATGTAAAATAAAAAGAGCACTGCAGTTGGAAATCATCAGCCACATAAGAAGTAAATCCCATCCTTCAAAATAACACTGATGGAACCCCAGCAAAGTGCTATAAATTTAGCACAAAACAGTCTATCATACAGAACAGAAGTACATATTCACAGGCACTGAAGAAAGTAGTGTTTATTGTATGTCATCTTCAGTTAACACTTGCCTCTTAATTTTACATATTGCAATTCTGGGTTGACGCAAAGGGCCAAATTACTAGGCAAGGTCCAAGGAGTAGTGGTCCAAGCAACAAGAGAGACACTTGCATCTTCATCCAGTGGGAAGCTCACAATTACTGAAGGATCTTGAACATCCTTAAAAACAAGATAAAGTCAAAGAGGGGAAAAAGAAAGGAGGGGGAAAAAAAAGGTTTACTGCATGTATTAGTGAGAAAATACAAATCTAAGAAGCTATAACTATTACTGCCATCCACCAAAAACTATCCTGTGACTCTTGCCTAGTTCATCACTGTAGTGATTGAAGGTGAAGTGGCAGCATAAGAAAGTTTGCAGAGGACACCAGTCACAATGTTCCTCCAGTGCAAACTGTCAGTCTGACAAGGCCACAGGGTTAAAAATTCAGATTAGCAGCGAGATTTTGGGAATTAGTTGCCAAAACACCAAAAAGAGCTGAGTGCCAGTTCCCTCAGGTACCTTTTATAATCCCACTTAAAAAATTTATAACCAATCTCAACTGTCAAGAAAATCAGCAGTTTCTCAGATACTGCTACACAAAGCCTTTTCCCACCTTTTCCTCTGGAGTCAGGGAGTAGGAAGAATAGCCATCAATTAAGAAGATGTGATCCCTTTTTAAGAAGCTGTTGTTAACAAGGGGAAAAAAAGTTTGAGGTACTTAAAAACAAGAGTATTTATGATTTAAAAAAAAACAAACTCAGGGAAGGAGACCTTTGTCAGCTACTCTAGAAAACTTCACCTCCAAATGAGTCAAATGAACTCTCTGAAAGTTTTTCTTTCAGAAAAGTACAATCCTATAAGGTCACTTCCTATTTCATACATTACGAAAAGCAGACTGAAAAAGCAATTCTAATCTTGCAAATGTGAAATTTTCACTATTAATTTTAAACGCCAAACAAAAACTGGTGTTATGTGCACAGACCCTAAACACATGAATAGATCCTATCCCCTCATCCTGCCTAGTGCAAGGCTCTCTGGTGTCTGCCCAGCATCATGGAACAGTTCACGGCATCATGGGACAGGCAGCTATTTATGTCTGAGCTGACGGCTGCTCCAGAGGGAATTTTCTGTGAACATCCGGTGCAGTCAACAGCAAAACACAAATATTACATAATTCTCAAACCAGACTCAATATCAAGCAAAGATCAAGCTATCGCTACAGTTCTGTCTCCAACAACTGTTAAACACCACTGTAGGCTATTCACTTCATTTTCTGAAGCATTAAGGTGGCCAGGTAGATAAAAACAACTGGAAAGCCATAAAAAATAACATCCAGGCTGCCAAGTAATGGCACTGTATAATATTTTATCTGGTCACAAAATGATGTGTGCTTTAATCTGGACACACTTCTTCAGTTAAATACAACACAAGCGGCTGATATAATTTACCCAAGTGTACATTAGACACCTAACTCAGTTTTTAAACATGCTTCTTGTGTCCTATTTCTCATTGTGTCCTGATTCTCACAGGATTGATAAACAGAAGCCAAAGGCTGCTTTCCACAGTGAGAAAGGTAACAGCTGCCATACACCCAGAAACGACTGGCCTCACCAAGAACAAATCATGTCAGTTCACAGACCCTCAACATTTCAGTCTTCAAAATACCAAATCTAGCAGACAAAAAAGGATAATTTTTGCATGAAGTGGCACAGCAGCACGCCCACACACACACTCCACCAGTTCTAGAGTAGGAAACACCAACTAAATATTTCATTAAGATTCAATAAGAGACGAGCTCTGCTCTATATGGAAAAGGGGCACACAAACACATACAAAAAAACCCTAAGGTAGTCTTTGTTCTAAAGGAAGCTCGTTAACCTGAGACTGTATGAAATGTCAGTTAATAAGTACAAGCAAAGTAATTATTTCAGTTGTCAGACAGTCACAAATATCGAGATACCTTTGCAGGTCTCACTTTCTTAAATCACAAAACCTTTAATCTTCAGTATGGTCAAATACCCCTCAGCAATATTAAAAGCTCTAGTATCTGTGGACTGCACTGTACTACATGTCTATTTAAACATTTATTTTAAAAACACTATTTCTGGCCAGTAAATTGGCCTTTTTTGGGCCAAGATGTAAAAAAGACCAGATGTACAATTTCTGCTAGCTCTCTGCTGTAACAACACAAGTGAAAGATTTATGATATAAGGATATGGAGGTCTGGATGGGGATTAGAAAGGATATAAAACCTTTGTCCACAAACTAATAAGAAATTTGGAAAACTGGAACACAAGTTCTGCCTTCACATATGGGAACACAAGTTTGTGGCAAATGAGAAACTGCACCTACGATATCTAGTCATTCATTAAGGCAACATCTTATAAAACATAGTATACTGTCCAATATATTAGGTAAAACATTTCCTGGAATTTCTGAATCTAAATTAATGATTCTTAGAAGAGTTATTATCCTACTGCACTACAACCAAACACAGACTTTGACAATTCTTATTAACCCCCTCACAGGAGATTTCAACTCCACCAAGGACTTTCCTCTTCTCACATCTGCACAGACAAGGACAGCTGCAGCTCTCCTCTAAGTATTTACCATAAAAACCCAAAACAGTACAATACTCATCCTGAGAGCCCAGAGAAGTGAGAATAATATACCAAAATAAAACAAAGTACCTCATACAACTATAAGTAGTAGTCAAGAAGAACAGGGAAGAAGGCTGAGAGATCAAGTGATCCAAACAGACACAGCAAAATGTAACAAAAACTAACCCATTTACCTACATTCTTAGTATCAATTTGGAGTGTAATAGTATGCTTACATACCACCAAGGAAAAAATATGAAAGCTGAAGACAATAGAAAAATCTGATTGCAACACATAATGTACACATATACTGACCTACCTTGTAATTCTGATTGGACTCAAAGTTTGACAGTGGAGTGTTGCATGCAGTTGAAAAAGGCATGACCTTAACACCTCTGTACACAAGCCCTTTGTCATACAGCTGTTTGAAAACCCACCTGAAAGTAAAAAAGGAACAAGGAATAGCACTTGGCATTTCAAATTTAACAAGTCAATTGCAAAACAGGGTTCTGCTGTAGCTGGAGTGCCATTCTGCATGACAGCTTTTTTAAACAATCATCAACTAAGGACAATATTAGCAAAAGGAAAGAGATAAATTGATTGCAACCGTATTTCTGGTGGATTTTTAGCTTTAGCTCATTCTACCAGATTGGTTTTCCATGCACTGACAACACAGCACACAGTGTTTAGATATAACAAATCTGTATTGCTAATTAATCTTTCTCACATTTCCTGAATACAAAGACAACCTGAAATTTGAAGTACTAACAAGGCTGAAGTCAATCATAATTTAGAGAGAAGATGTGCAGTGACATGGCTGCTCACTTATCACATGATCATAAGCACTTACTACAGGGAATCAGTGCTACAGAAGAGAGACAGATACAGGATAGATACCTGCAGCCCACCCAGACAATCTGAAAAGCTTTTTTCACAAGAGAGCACAGTAACAACTGTGCAAAGTAATGATCTCAGTTTTATGATCCCACAATTTACATTAATGTTCTCCTTTATTAACTCATCTCTGAACTCAGTTCCTGTCCAAAATCACAGTCTCACACCAAGCTCTAACTCTGCTTATGAAATCTTCAATACAGCCTATAACATATTTGGGCACTTATGTCTTCCCGAAATAATCAAGGCAGTACATAATATTACAGTATGACAAAAGTGACTCAAGGCTGAAGATGAAGAGAAGCTGGAAGAGAAATAAACTTCACACAGCAACTCACCAAGTGTACACATGATGGACAAAACCCTACACTTCTCTGTATCTGAATACTGAAGCGGTTACTAAAAGATTACCAGTTTATCAGATCTCACTGACTTACACGTTTAGTGGCACAGCCTGCAGGTTGGTTACCTTAAAAGTAAAGGCAGGAGAGGGCAAGTCTTAAATAATCATGTCAAATTCAACTAAAAACAAAAAAAATAATAGTTTCTGCAGTCTGGTAATTTAAAATTCCACACCCAAATTGTTAAACACTGCTGACTTTAAAAACTCCTTTATTCAAACTATGTTTTCAAATCAGCCTGATCACTTTTTTGGTTCCCTTTCCAGATAAATAGCTCATTGCTAAGCAACCAACTCCATCTTGGCAAGCAGCACTTTTTTTCTGCAGGATGTCATTTCTTGTTTGAGAATCTGGACCTGTATTTAAGTCAGTGTCTTGCCTTCTATGTTTGAATCCTAACCTTCAAGACAAAACACAAGTAGATTATTGCACTGATTTCTATCTGCAGTCTGAAACAAGAACATCAAGAGATATGCACTGACTTGTCATGGAAGTCATACAGGATCTTAATCAGTGTAATTATTATCCTGCAGAACAGACAGGTGGAGAAAATACAGACTGTCATATGGAGAAGACCGGCAGTTCACTCAGATTCATCCATAGGCCTCTAACAAAAGTCCAGAATTTCCTGTAAGTGATCACTAACATCAGAAAAATTAAATAATCTGAACTCTAAGATCGATAAAGGCTAAGAGAGGCTCAGCAGCATCAAGTTCTGACACAGAGGAGCCAAACCCATGAGTCTTTCAGAGCTGTGCATTCCAATAAAAGTACCTCACACACACAACTCAAAAGTAGCTTTGTAAAAGCAATAAACGTCACCCACAGGCAAGCAGTGGCTGCCTGACCCCTAACTCAAATTTGAAACTTAGCAGTGAATGCATCTGTTTTACAACAGAGACTGCATCCACTTAAACTTGCAAGAATATAAATTAGTCTTTTATAAAAAAAGATTTGTGATTATAGTTTCATCAGCTTCAAGCATATACATTTGAGCTGGCTAATTGCAGAAGTTTCCATGCAAGTTAAAAAAAAATGGTACTTTAAATATATGCTTCCCATCTCAGAGCATAATTAAGGCAGAGTGTGACAAGTGACAGCATTTATACTGAAGGTGTTCTATTTGCCTTTCAAAAACAGTTAACTAAAATATCTATAGAAAAAAAGCTCCACTTTATCTCTACTCTCTAAAGAACACTGCCTACTAACAGCACAGAAGAAAACTACCCAGAAAACACTGAATATTTAATTCAGCTGTAAATATAACTGTAAGCTCCAGGAAAGGTGAACACTGGCTGGAGCTGGCAAGTTAAAAATCCAAGCCAGCACCTCCCTCTTGTGGTAATTCTGCCCTAATGCAAAACAAGTGCTCCCCAGCTCCACTGCTGAGCAAAAAGATGGGCTTTCAAACCACATGGCTCTTCAGAGTTCTCATTACCGTGCAGAACAACCACTCATGTGTAGCTCACCACAACCTCCCAAACAACCACTCCAACAAAATAAGTAGAATTATTATTGAATCAAGACCGCTGCTTGATGCAACAGCCCTTATCATCACTACAAAAAGCTGTTCTTGAAAACATCTAACTGCTTTCCTTAAGACAGCTTCCGAGAAGAGTTCTTGTGTGACCATCAGAAGTGCACTGGAGATAACTCCCAAAAACCTTCCTGCTAGCAGCACTGCCCACCTAAAACAAAGCAACTGCTAAAGATGAACCTGGCTCTAACACCAGCAGTCATTTACAGATGGATTGCATGTTTTGCTTAGAATTTCAACACCTGATATTTCAGACAATAACCTATCAAACTGTGTTTACACCCTTATGTTTGTAAAATGTTGGCAATGTACAAGAGAGTGGCTCTGGGTTTGTAAGCCAAAATGGAAACTGCTGTCCTTCCTGAAAGAAATACTCTAACAGAACCACAGAGCTCCCTTCTTTGAAAAAAAGGAATTGGATTTTAGAGCTTCTCAAGCTCCTAATGCCATTCCTTTGGGGTATCAAGTGATCAAGTGTTACTGTTTGCAATGACTCAGTATCTAAGAGTTTTCTAATTTGAAAATTCCTAGTTTTACAGGAAATGAAAGTACTCATTACTAATATTGAGAAATTATTTTCAAGCTCATATAAAGCACTTTTCTCCCTTTTTTTATTTTTAAGGAAAAAAAAAAAACCAACCCAAGAACTGTAAACTCAGTTACCAAAGGCTAAAAGGTGGGTAAAATATGACAGCAGGATCTAGAAGTGTATGATTTTAACATATCCATGGTAGCATAGATAACAAACAAAAATATTGCCCTGTGCCCTAGTATCAATTTGTGTCAAGATAAAATGACAATTTAACAGCCTCTGTAGACTTAAAAGATAAAAAAATCAAACACAGTGTAAGAAATCCTGTCCTCTACAGTTCAGCAAGCAGACTGCATCCACACAGCACCATAAGCAGCAGAGATTCTGAGGAAAAGGTTCTCCTGGGACTCATGAGCAGCACTTGAAAGACAAGATGAAATCAGAAAGAAAGTAACAATCAAAAACAGATAAAAGGGGACAAAAAAAACAGAAAACATGACTCAAACAACACTGGACACGAGGCAAAAAAGCAAAAATGTAAGAGGAGCATTAAATCCAATAACAAACAGACAGCCTGCCTTTACAATAGCATCTTTGAAAGACAACTTCTTTAGAAAGATGGGAAAAGCATTTGTTCTGGGGCCCAGAAATCTTAAGTACAGAATTTCTCAAGTCTTACATTCAACTACCAGTGAAAGGTTTAAAATCCCAGCATACGGAGATCATTCTGCACCAGGTCTGCCCACCCAGCTCTAAACTAGCAACAGTGAGAGGATTTCCTGAAGTAAACTTTGGATTAGTGTGTTGAATGATTCTGGATCAAGCCAGAAGTGCAAGATAACTGTATAGCAGAAAATATAAATATCTAAAACTGATGCTAGATGCACCCTAAAGACCATCCAAGTAAGTGGGAGTTCAGAGTATTCCTCCTTCAAAATACAGGTAAGGAGATAAAACAACAAGGAGTAGAATGGTAAGAAGATAACAAGGGGACTAGAGCACTAAATGCACAAAAGAAATAAAAGTATGAGAGAAACTGCAGATAACTAGCAGAAAAATGAACAAAACAGATTTCTTATGCACAGTATCTCTCTAGAGAATCATTAAAGAGTCATGGAATACAGAAAACGCAATAGTGATTCCTATTAGGATATAGAGATCTGCTCTGAAATCATCCTGGTTTGATGCTGGATAAACTCCACGTGGAGAAGAAAACAGAGTCAGAAAACAACTGTTACTGCTTACACAGAAAAGAAAAAACATAATCCAGTTGCTTTGATCGTTACAACAAACCAGTCCTCCTCTCAAAGGGAAGGCTCCACTCACCTTCTCACTGAGAAGGGCCAAGGCAGCTGCACACTGACATTTATTGACAGAGCTCGTCTTGAAAATAGAGAGTACAAAAAAAAGTCATGCCAAAATGAAAGCAAAGCTACACACAGGGAATCACGTAACTCAAGGCAAGTGTTCCAGTTTCAGGAGCTACCTACAGCCTCTTCAGCTGCAGCTTGCAAGCAGTGTGGTGGCAGACCAAGCCTGACACCACTACAGAACATCAAAGGGCAGGGCTGCGAGGCCAAAGACCACACCTGGTGAGGAAGGAAAGAGAGGTCTCCTCTTCATAACAAACCTGAAAGGAAAAATGAAGCCAGGACAACTGAGATGGGTCTGGTGGAGGGAAGGCAGAGATGGACAAGAAGCCCCATAACCAAAGGCAGCTCCAGACTGCATTTTCACAGGACACAGAGCAGTTTTCAGTGTACAGCCATGATCTCATTCATGTGAGGTACCCATTTTCTACCAAACCTAGGAATGTTTTTCTTTCTCTCCCCACCATCTAGTGTTATCACAAAAGGACTCAAGAGTATCTCCCCAGGGTACAGAAGTAGTAAAGAAGTGTTTCTGTGGTTTCACACCACACAAGCAAGTGTTTCAACACATACACGGAGCTTTCAACTGTTTTAAAAATGGAATTACGCTCAGACTGCGATTGCTAAATTCAGCCACCAGATGGTGACAGGAAGTTGTTCAACTAACCCTAAAGTTGTGCAACGGAGGAAATTAAAACCCCTGGTCATCAGACTGAGAAACATGCCACAGCTCTGACCGCAGAGCTATTCCCCTCCTCTCCTCAGCACTTCACAGCCTGTCTCCTCAGTGGCCAGGGAGAACTGCTCTTACACCAGCCCAAGAACTATGCAATAAGCCAGTAATGAAGACAATAATTTACTAATTCTTTTTTTCCCCCCAAAAGCTCATATACTTTTTTCAGACCAACTATAGGTCAGTAAAAAATTTAAGACCCCATCAAACTGCTCTCAGTTTCACTGTACCCACCTCATGAGCTGTATAAAAAAACTCCACACAAAACAAACAAGAATATATTGTGCATTTGTTCCATGCCAGCCGTTCTCACTGTAGTGTTTCCAGTGAAGGACACACTTCCATTGAGGTTCAAGTTGGCTGCAAGATGGATATACAAGTTCTACAGAATTAGAATTTAAAAGTTCTATTTAAATTATTTAATACATAAAGAATTCACTCCATCTTCACATGACAAACCATTGCAGTATCACTACCTAATGACACCAACATTTAATGTTTGTTCCCCTGAAAAATTCTGCCAGGATGCCACTTTTATTTGTTTTTCAGATGGTTCTTGGAAGATGCTAGTTAAACAGCATTTCAGGTGTCACCAAGTATTTTTATAACTTAAAAAGGAAAGTTTCTTGTCAGTCTTAGTTTTATCATTACGCAGTTTTTTCAGATAAGTTAAACAACTGCTCCCTTCCCATCGCCTTTTCAATGTTCACTGAAAACTCACTGGCACTGCAGCCCTCTGCAGGGGCTTCAGAGACAACCAGAAGTTCTGCCAATCCTTTATCATAACTACATGTAACTAACTATACAGTTAAAGGTTATTAGTAAAACTAATATTAAAGAACATCAATAATACTTTAATACGCAAATAATTTGCTTTTCAATGGCTTTTTGCCAGCATGTACTCCTCTTAACCTCTCCTTGCAACTCACCTTCTAATTCTATCACCATTTCTTCACTGTGTTAGGTCAGTTTGATTATCCTTAATCTAGAAGGTCATCTTGTCTTTTGGAATTCCAACAGTCACCCTGAATACACTGCCAAAATACCTGAACTCTACTTAGCTCTGCACTAGGAGTCCAAGACAGTTGTCAAACTATGCTGCCAAAAAAACCACAAACAAACAAAAAAACCCAGCAGATTCCCAGCCTCGAAACTCAGGCTTGAGGAGAGGTTTAGAGCTAAGTCGAGTTTGCATAGTTTGCCCCTTTGCAGCTGGCAGTGTGAAGAACATCAAGAATGCAGAGCTATAACATAATTTCTTAAACCAAGCAAAGAACAATTAGTAGATCTTCAGAACCGCTTTAAAGTTGACATGGAGCAGGAAGATTCCAGGGCTCACTAAAAGCAGCACTGTTGTACTTTATTTTGTAAAATCTTACTGTCCTGGAGAAGAGCTAAGTCAATTAACTCCCTCACATCAACATAAAGAGATTTCACATCACCTTAATTACTTTGCCCACTTTCATTAGATTAGATATTAGGAAGAAGTTCTTCACTGTGAGGGTGGTGAGACACTGGAACAGGTTGCCCAAGGAAGTTGTGGATGCCCCCTCCCTGGAAGTGTTTAAGGCCAGGCTGGATGAGGCTTTGAGCAACCTGGTCTAGTGGAAGGTGTCCCTGCTGATGGCAGGGGGGTTGGAACTGGATGAGCTTTAAGGTCCCTTCCAATCCAAACCATTTTATGATTCTATGAATAATAATCTAAAATACATGTTCATCTGAATTTGGTATGTTTCAAAACAGTTCTAGTGATACATGGAGCAATACATGTTCACAACAACTGAAGTCTTCTCAACATTTCAAATTCGTAAAGCATATATACAACGTATGTAAGTTAACTTACCACACAGACTCCATGAACTCAGGATAAAGAGTTTTATAGTCATTTTCAAAATCAATCCAGCGTCCTAATCGAGTAACACTAAACTGTTAAGAAACAAACACACAAATTAAAAGGCATCTTAACATTAAAGTTCATTATACATTTCCAATATTTATTGTGTAAAACAGCTTGATTTTTAAGTGTCCTGCTTGTCCCATAACAATGAAACACATCTATGAAATATTTTAGCCTGACAACAGTTCCAAACAGTGTATTTAAACAGGCAAAAATAAGCAAAGAATGAAACCATTAACATAATTGTTTAGAATCAAGGTCACAGAATAGGCAAACGTGTTCAACACTACTAAAAAGAAATGGTGGATCCTTTGGATCATTCATCAAATAGAAATGGTGCATCACTGAAGGTTCAGCCAAGGTTCAAATGCCTGAAAATTACTTTTGATTACAGTGGTCTTGCTTCTATTTTTAAAACTACTCATTGCAGAGACAGTCAAAATCCAGAACACACAGTCTATCAGCTTTCAGTTATATGAAAACATGATGTAATCTGATGATAAAGAAATGCTGAAAGAAATTGACATGTTACAAGAAGTTATCAAAACTTCAGGGCCAACTGTTGCCTTTGACTTCCCAAAGCTATGACAAGGCTGCCAAAGACCACCAGACTGACAGGTGTTAGTCCCTGTCTCATCCATTGGCAGAGAATATGAAAACTAATGAGTCAGAAGCTAGTTATGGGATCACTTGGATGAGTGGTCGACTCTTGCTGGTTTCACAGCTATCAGAACCCCTAGCTCTGCAAATAACCAAGCCCAGAGACACCTGTCCTGATAGTGTTAGACAGACCATATTGAATGTCAAACTAGCAAAATGAGAACAAAGCACATGAATTCTCTCACCTCTACATTTTCACATAACAGCTGAGCTCCTGAAACATATCAGTTTTGATTCTGATATGTTTAAGCCACTCTGACATTCCACAATTAGGATCCAAAGCCTAGGACTGTTCCGTGCAAGGATTCACAAAGCTGGAACATTACGTTTGGTCTCAGCCCTGATTATCTGACACATCCAAGCAACCTTTTGTATTTTTTTTAATAAGGTTCAAACATTTGCTAGCCACTACAGATAGAAAATAAACATCTCCAATAGGAATGTTGGGACTTCCTCTTCTCATATCCCAATTCCTCCTGACTATCCCAAAATATTTGAATTTATTACCAGCCAAATCACAAACAAGATATTTAAACAAATTTCATTACTTTCATTAATAATCTAAAATACATGTCTGTGTGTGGAAATACACACATATACATGCACAAGTTTAAGCACAAAGCAAAATACAAAATCAATTTACCATCCAAAAGAGTAAGTATATGGACTAATCATGTCTGCAAAAATATCGGTTGCTGAAGACACAGCAAATTGAAAGGAACAACTATAGAAAACAAAACAAGAACTAGAATGAAGCTCTTTTTTAATCTCTAAAAGGGAAGAGGCAAGTGATACAAGAAATTGTGATTTCAATCAAAAGGAATATAGGAGGAGCAAAGTACATAAAGAATTGTGATGAGGTAGAACAGCTTTCCTCCTTCTTGAGGAAAAACTAAAGAATTTGGACTACTCTGCTTAGAAAAAGAAACAACTAATGATGAAGATAAAGGTTTACTGGAAACTATATTACAGAAGAACTACAGTTCTTCAAACTATGTATAGCAATGCCTTGATACAGACTGTTTAGAGACCATCAGTACACCTACATTCAATATGTAGCTACATAAATTCATGAGGGAAAAAAATCTGTTAGGGATTATAAACTAAGGAAAAGAAAAAAAAAAATCCTCTGGCCTAGGAAGGTCTTGTGCCAGAAAGGCTAAAAAAATATGGCCTGTTCTTCCCTTGGCATTTGCTATTGCATGCTGTCACTGTCACATAGTGGCACAACTAGGAAAACACCTGAGCCACTCCTCAACTTCAGAAAGTCATAGGGGAGAGTCATCACTTCACAGACGTATCAGATTGACAGCAAATACAGAAGTACTGGGTTAAATCCACCTTATTCTGGCCACGCTGCTAAGGACAAAAATAAGGAGCACCAGGTTCTATGCACAGGATTAATATTTTTCAGAGTTAGAAAAAAAAAAAAGCCTGTGCATCTCAAGAAAATAGATTATCTAACCCATCTACCTGGAACAGT
This sequence comes from Antrostomus carolinensis, assembly GCF_000700745.2. Classification (NCBI taxonomy): domain Eukaryota; kingdom Metazoa; phylum Chordata; class Aves; order Caprimulgiformes; family Caprimulgidae; genus Antrostomus; species Antrostomus carolinensis. The sequence continues at coordinate 7,132 of NW_010300485.1, read as the reverse complement.
CTGCACAGACCAATGCTCTCCCTATCACCATACTCATGGGATGCAAAGTTTAGACCAATATTCCCTTGGAAGACTGAGGGTTTACCCACATCTCTTCTGACACAAAATCAGATGCCAGAAGTTCTGCTGTTTCAGAAATACAAGCTATAGTCCTACACTCTGGCAATTAAGACTGATAAGTCAGGGGACAGAAAAGCAGGGAGGTGACTGTGCATTTCCTTTATTGCTTCCATTGGAAAGCCAAAGTCAAATCTTACTTTTAATTTTCTGTAAAAGACACGAAAAAAGAGAGAACCTGCCTAGCGTATCTATTAGATGTTCAATGTATCTTGTCAGACACTTTGAGCTGCAGGTTACCTCAAAGGAACCTTCTCTTGACATCACAGCAGTCTCCCTGTTCTGAGCCTCAATGTCGTTCTTTTTGTTCCCCTTTCAGGATCACCAGCGAGAAACAGAGTAGCTAAAGACGTGAAGTTTATGCCCATAATCAAGTAGGCAGAAGGATGAAGTTCACCCCAGCTGAAAAACTTCTGCACACATGCAATCAGAAATGCACTGAGTCTTTACTTACCTCCCACTCCTTTGAGTATCTCATCACAATTCCTCTGCACTGGTTGTTGTATTCTTCAATCCCCATCTTTGCCACATCCTCCGGCCCTTTAATGCCCAAGGTCTTGTCAATCTCATATTCCTGGTAGCATTGAAAACAAGCAGACAAAAAGCCCACCCTGTCATCAGCAGCTTTTGGGATTTCTCTGGATAGTTTATGTTCTGTGCATTCTAATGAGGCTAAAGGGCCTCCTTTATCCTTTTGAGATTTCATGAGTATTGTACCTGAACTAAGCAGATATTTCAAAGGATAACTCGTGTGATTGTTTCTTTACTCTCTTTAGAAAAATAAACAAAACCATCAAAAACATTTTCTGAAAAACATACGAAATAAATACATGTTTATACTAATGAACAGAGTACCTGGAGAAGGGCAGGTGACCAGTAGGAAGCACTTGAAATCACCACACATACAAAAGCCAGAGCAACACACTGGACAAAGAACTTCCATTTCTCTTTTAGCTACAAAACCAGGTACAGGAGCAATATAAACATGACTGATAAGCAGGTAACAACGTGGGAAGAGGAACCAACAGAAATATCTGCAGGCAGATTTATTACACATACCACAGGTAAGCCATGGCAATCCCAGCCAAATCTTCTGTCAACATGAAAACCACTCTGATGAGCAAATCTGGTTACTATGTCTTTAATGGTTCCTGCAAGAATATGGCCGTAGTGTGGAAGCCCAGTAGCAAACGGAGGGCCATCGTAGAAGTTAAACCTACAACACAACATGCTTAATTAAAACAAAAACTGAACATCAGATCTTCAAACAGGGTGAGTATATCTGTCTGCTTATGCTTCTTATGTCTGACTAGGAAAACATCAATGTCTTCCTCTTCTATGATCAATCAGCACAGGTATCATGTTGGTAGTATCATGTTTTCTAAAGGGAACATTTTAACTCATTCAGTTCCTACCAACTGCTGGTTCTGCCAAGGTTACTACTGAAAGTACCAGCACGCTGCTCCACAGCTGGCGGACATAAGAAAGAGTTCTCCTTGCTTACCTGCAGATTTCTTTTATAAACCCACCAAGCAGGAAAATACAGGTTTATTACTACTGTGTGTATGCTGCTGATTCTTCCCAAAGTGAAATATAAATGGTAACTGACAAGACAGCAACATTAGCCAAGGCTGCTCTCTGCAAAGGGAGCAGCTGTTCAAACAGAACCAAGGGGGTTAAAAAAAGAAGTAATTACAGCCCAACCAACACGGCATTGTCACACAAACTCCTACAGCTTTTAGCAGATTCTTACC
>NW_010300485.1:0-5241 GCF_000700745.2 Antrostomus carolinensis | reverse complement strand
TCCTGGAAACAATTAAGCTTTTTCCAGAGCTCCAGTATCTTCTCTTCCTCCTCTGGAAAAGTTATGTTTTCTGGAACTTGTTGAACCATTCTTTCCCAGCAACAACCAAGCAGAGAAAAGAAAATACACATTGAACAGAAGTGAGGAAAAAAATGACTTCACAAATACATTTATTGTCTTACAAACGCGTATCACCAATCCACACCTCAGTTTTGCAAAGTGTAGACACTGAAGGAAGCACTACATTCTAAAAATGGCCTAATAATCTTGACAGACCAGCACTGAAGTTTTGTAACAGAAGGATTCTCCATTCACTCAACTGTAGACATTCACTTTTTATTATGCTTTTATTTTTGTTTCCTACGGAAAACAGTTAAAGGGTGAAATAATTTTTTGGTTGCAAGTTTGGGGTGTTTTAGGAAAAGTTTCCATGTCCAAAGTGACCTTTCAGCATCAGTTTTTGAACTAGCAAGAGTGACTTTAAATGCAGGAACTAATAAATGAGTGAAAAAAAGGCTTCTTTTCACTGTACAACTATTCCTACCATTTAAAGGCTTAAAACAGCACTTTTCTACCTCACTAGACCACCATTCTCAGGTGCACCTAAGACCAGCTAGACTTCAGTTAGCAAAGCTGAAACACACTGCAATGAAAGATGAATATGTGCAGAAGAATCTGAACAAGCAGGCAAGGGAAAAGCTCACAGACCTCAGCCATGCATCTTGTAAAAGTTCTAACTTCAAGAATGATGGCAAAACTACTATTTTTCTTTTTTACAAGTATGTCAGAACTAAGCCACAAGGGGCTACTTCTTGCCAGCCATTTCCTGAAGGTCTTTTTTTATTTGGTGGATTCTGAAAGGGCCAGCAGAGCCCAAAGCCATTCTTCAGTTCTGGGTAAGTCGATGAAAATCATTAGAAGCTTTCTTTGCAACACAGAATTCTCACCATCATTAGAAACAGACAACAGGGCTACCTGGTGTACCAGATCTGCTTCCAAAATTCAAACTTCAACAAAATGCTACAGCAAGCACTAAGCAAAAGATCTATGGAATAAAGATATTTAAGAAAGAAGTTCCATAACAGAAGAAAACTAATTATGAAGGTTATAATAGATGATGGAGAGATGAACAGGCTCTCCCACCTCTACCTTTAGCACTAGAACAAGGTGAACACTACATCAGCCTCATGTTTCACTGAGTTGCAGAATTACAAGGAATGGCACAAGGACTGAGTCTTCCAATTGACTCAGGTTTGTCAAACAGCAACCATAAGCAGCAACAAATGCAAACACATGAAGACAATACTTCAAGTTACAGTTGACATGCTGCTTGGTAGCACTAATGTTCCAAAACATTTACTTCAATGAAACCCAGAACACCATAGAAATTGTTAACTCAATGCTTGAACACATTAAAAAAAAAAGGGGGGGGGGGCTAAAATGAAACCTGCAGACAAATTCCACTATTCTTACTTTTTCTATTCATTCTCCCCACTAATAAACCCAAAATATCAAATAAGAGAAGAAATTAATTGAGAAACCCACAACTTGATACACAGGCAACACAGCAGCTGCAGGGGAAATCACGAGCTGACAAGGAACACATGAACACGGCCTGGATGTGTTCTTAAAAAGGCAATAAAAAGCCTCAGCACACTCAGTTACAGTACATGCGACTTCTGAAAGAGTTTTCATCATCCTATCTCAAAGCATTCAACAAAGCACTAGTTAGGCCATGCCACTGCCCAGTGATTAGATCACAGCACCAAGATCACAGTGCTAGAAACAATGGAGATGATAAAAGAATTCAGTCTTAAAGCCCATCTCCTACAAGCCAGTTGACTCAAGGCCTAAGGATCTGCACATCTTACTTAGATCAAGCTCAGCCTTCACAATTTAGTGATAACTGTGAAGGTTTTGGCAACTGGCCCAGCTGGCAAGTCCCTATAATCTAACAGATTAAATGTGGGGTTAAGGTTTGGTGTGTAGCTGTGACCGGGCTGTGGAAGCTGCTCACGTATCACAGGCTCCATGCGTAAATCACAGCATCACTTTTGGCCCATTTCCACCAGCTGAAGCACTGTACGCACAGACCAGTGTCCAGCAACCACAGGGCACAAATTCATACACACGCCGATCGATATCACCAGAGAAGTTTATTATGTCAGAATTAGGAAGAAAAAAAAAGCCACTGATGAGAGTTAATATGTAACAGTCACTACAGGTCAGGTTTTTTCAAGTTACAGAACAGAATTTTAAAGAGATTTACTTAAAAGACAAAGCACGTTTAAAATCTAGCTGTGGCTCAACCTCAGCTGAGCAAGAAGTAGAGACTTCTGCGTTCAGGAAAAGCATAACCAGTTCATAGACTGAGATATGAACAATTTCATATGCCTACAGCAGAAAAACTTCGTTACTGTAAGCAAGCTAGGCATTTTAAATTGGAAAAAAATCAAGGACAGCTCTTTGAACACAGACTGACTGAAAACTTCACCAATGATGTTACAGAAATTATATAAATGTACCTAATAAAACACTTTTGGTCAAGACTCCAAATTCACATACAGATTAGTAAACACACAGGGGGTTTTGTTTTCTTGTTTTCTTGTTTCTCTATTCATTTTCTGCTGACAAAAACTGGTAAAGTTTAAGACAATATTCACCACTGGGGAACTTTTTTTAAAGCACACTCACTTTTTCTAATATATAACAACATTCAACAGGAAAGGTGTCAACGTTTGTAGGTTGTACTACAGCAGTCTCACACTTATGCTGGGCTTCTTATCTAGAAGGAAAAAAAGTAAAAAAGCATTAAGACCATAAAAGCAAGTTAGAATGAGGGGTTTTTGCATATTAAGATTTTTTTTTAATTTAATTTTTCATCTAAAATTCAATTAAAATGCCACTATGAATTAAGTGAAGCAGTATTTGAGGAACGTGTTGCACAACACACATCACATAGAGAGATGATTAAAAGAAAGTGGATTTCGAGACATTATTTGTTGACTAAGAAACTGAAAAGATTAAGAACCAGCATGAACTAAAAGTGCACAAAAAGTCTCCTCATTTCAAGTGTTTTATGATCAGTCTCTTATCCCCATTCCAGACACCTTTCCCCACAAACTGTTCTATGGGGGAGACCTCAGCACAAAGTTCCCTCCAGAGACCAAGCAGAGCCTCCTTTCTCCATCTCCAGATGCCTGCCCCAAAGTTAAACAACGCACTATTTCACACAGACACACAACGAGGCTCCCCATTTCTGCCTTTTGAGGCTTTGAGGTAAGGGAATTTCTGGAGTAACAATATTCTAAACTGTTCATCTGATAATCAAAAGCATCCGTTTCTAGAACAGATGGAAACAACCACGTTTGAAACAAAAGGTAGGAAGGATGGATGGGAACAGAATGCTGAAGTACAGAACAAATGTTGCTCCCAAAAATCTTATACCAACACCTTATACAGGGAATAAAAATACAACACTAAACAAAAGACCCAAGAACAGGTGGAAAAAACCCAAAGCAATCATGCAGCACATCTATCTTTAAAATTTCTTCTAAACTGAACAACCTCGTCCTACTCCAACCACCAACAAAAAAAATAGTATTTCAGCAACCAGCTTTCTTCTCCAAAAGGACAAAGTGTCCACCCTTGTGGCCAGTCCCCCTAACACTGGAATTTATGAGGGTAATTACTTTAGGAAATAATTAAAAGTATGGTTTTCTTAAAAAAAATTGGGGGTTGATGGCAATACAGAAAATCTGTATTTTCAATTTATTCATAGTAGACTGCTAACAGCCTGATTATTCCACTGTTCTACATGATGGGTCACAAAACTGAGGAGTTACAGACTTTTCTTACTGAAAAATATGCCCCACAGTGAGCAGATCAGAAAACTAAACCAGGAAACTAGGAACAGACAGCTTCTGATTTCTAAAGAGGTAAATGAAGTCTACTCAAGCAGAGTCTGATACCTGAGGATAGGTTAGGGCAAGTGTGTGGAGATTAAGGGCAATTAATGACAGAACAAGGGGAAATGTTCTTTCAGCTGAAAGAGGGGAGGTTTAGATTAGATATTAGGAAGAAGTTCTTCACTGTGAGGGTGGTGAGACACTGGAACAGGTTGCCCAGAGAAGATGTGGCTGCTCCTCCCTGGAAGTGTTGAAGGCCAGGTTGGATGAGGCTTTGAGCAACCTGGTCTAGTGGAAGGTGTCCCTGCTGCTGGCAGGGGGGTTGGAACTGGATGAGCTTTAAGGTCCCTTCCAACCCAGACCAGTCTGTGATTCTGTGATTAATTCATCCCAACATATCGCCCAAGATGAACCACTACTCGAGATGGACTGCAGCCCATCTGTCCCCAGCAAGGAGAGTTTCTTTTTATGCTGAAAAGCCCATTAAAAGATTGCCAAACCAGAGAAATTAATATTATGTTTAGACACAAATTTCATGCTATGCAAGAACTCAGTTTTACCCTGTATCTTATGATGTCTTAAGCAAATTTTTCTGTTGGCTTCATACTACTTTGATTAAAAGTGTAAAAATCTGTCATTGTGAAAAAAAAAAAAAAAACAACCAACAACCCAGGTAATTTTGAAATAACTTTGAACTATGTATCTTTAAAAATCAGAAACTACTCTCAGTTGAGCTAGCAAACCCTGCTGTTACGTGTCAAGTAAATCCTGCTACTACCTGGCAGCAGCTTCCTAAGCACATCACCAAGAAAACCGAAAAAATACACCTTCTTCAGTTTCCAGAAGGTTCTCGGGGGTAGGAGAGCCAACATTTGCTGTAGAGACATCAAATCCATCACAGCTACACGAATCAAATGTGCCTGCCTCAAAAATTCCCCCTCTATGAGAAGGATGCTGAAGTGGAATGCTTAAGACATATCACACATTGCAAGGCCTCTCAGCTTCTTTGTTCAACTAATTAATGAATTTAAGGCTTGATGAGTATTAACCTCTGCAATAAGTAAACTGGTTAACCTTTAATAAGTACCTATTTTAAGTACTCACTAAATTCTAGAAAAAGCAAAGAACCTCTACAGCACCCAGGGAAGTTTATGAGCAAAATACCTTATACGTAAACATAACGTTACAGATACGCGACACAGTGGCTCTAACGCCTGAGAAGGCGCTTGATAAGGTCAGAACCCCACAGCGGAGCAGTCAGCCCGGCCGCCTCCCCGTTAACGCGCTCCAGAGCTCCGGGCGGTGACAGGAGCCGGCACCAGCCGGGACACAA
>NW_010300484.1:28321-31225 GCF_000700745.2 Antrostomus carolinensis | reverse complement strand
CAACCCAAACCATTCCATGATTCTGTGATACGTGCCTGCCTCTTCACTGATCTTAGGGGACATCTAACAGTGAGCTGCCTTCCAACCAAAAAGTTACATTCTCAGTCTCTTCTGTTTCAGTGCAGAAGCTGGCTGTGTTCTTGTAAGCATGTGATTACTGTTCCACCCTCTTTGATGTATTGAGCTCTTGTGAAGGTTGGATTGTATTTTTTAATGTTGGTAAGTGGGAAGAGCTTCATGGCGGAGTCTGCAAGATAATATAATGCTTTTATGTATTTTGTATCTCCAGGAACCTGCTTCTGATTAAAAAGGTTTCTGTCAACCCCTTGTTCAGTGCTACTTTGACCAGCATGGCGTACTCACTGCAGATTTTTAGACGCATGATCTAGGAAATCACAGAATGGTTTGGGTTGGAAGGGACCTTAAAGCTCATCCAGTTCCAACCCCCCTGCCAACAGCAGGGACACCTTCCACTAGACCAGGTTGCTCAAAGCCTCATCCAACCTGGGTAATGGTAACGCTCAGTTTATAGTAGCTTAGTTCTTGGCTTCGATGGGAGCTCACTGTATTCTGCAGCATCAGTATTAGAGGATATAACCAGGTTTGTGTGTTCATCTGGTTTGGTTTTTCTTTCTGACCCTTGGAATTAACTCTTATTAAAATTACCATTAGCAAAGAATTTTTCTACTTCTGTAATACTGCTGTTACTATTTTGGCTTCTCTTGTTTTACTCTGCTGCATACCATGGACTCTAACAGAGGGATTATTTCCTAAAAAACAAAACAAAACAAAAAAAACAACTTCTTAAAACCAGATTCTGCCAGCAGTTAGCAGCGGAATGCCTTTGCCCATGCCTGAGAGGCAGCTAGTTCAGGTTGATGAGATAAACTCTCAAGGAGGACAGCGTGACAATACAGCTGATGGTCTAAATGCATCTTCAGTGTACACAAGTCATGCAGATAGAGCAAATCTTCTGGCAGCACAAACTCCCATAAGGTAGATATAAAATCCTGTTGCTCTGAGCTGGTAACTTGTAACACCTTAAACAGCAAGTCAGAAAACCAACAAATTAGGCTCAAAGTGTTAATTTGGGCCATATTTTGAATACTTTTTCATGCAGGTAAAGATTGTTCCAGGAGGTAAACTGGTAAAATTTACTTTACCCAGCATGGTGTCCTAGTAATGCTTTTGATAAAAGGAGGAAGAGCAAAGTATTGATATTTTGTTGGCTGTTCTATAAGCACCTTGTTAATCAACTGGGGATAAATTATTGCTGTTGAGATATCAGCAGAGAGAGAGAGAGAGAGGAAGAGACATCTGATCTGGAAGAAATGATGCTTTTTCTTCTCTCTTCATTGGAGAAGAGTCTTGCCTTGAGTATTAGTTCCTTGGGGGGGTTGTTAGGAACAGAAACAAAACTAGGAGGAGCTCTTTTGATTTATCTTCTCTCCTTTCCTTTTGGTCACTTCGATAGGCTTAAAAGAGCCGAGTTGGCGTTAATGTGTTACCATTAGAGACCATGCATTAGCTGGAATAAACCATCATGCCTCACAGTGAAAAATATCCCTTGATTGGCTAATTAATCAGTCAAAGGGGAATGACATGGCCCTCGGCTTGAGGGACTCTGCTGCACAGGTAAACAGGTCCTTGATAAATGGTTTACCCACAAATTCATATATCAAGAAAACTTAGTCATTTTTTAACTACACTTTGTGTGAAAGCTGCACTGCATTTTTGGAGGTGTATTTTTGCTGCCTTTGCTTTTTGCATTGTGGGAGTTTTTAGGTTGGGAATATTATCAAGAGGAAAAGCCCAAACAGAACTTTGTTACAATTGTAGTTCTTCTGTTTTCTGAATTGTAAAAAAAAAAAATCCCTCAGCTTTAAAGAAGGAGGAAAAAAAAAATCATTGTCATGGCTTTGTATTGAGATTGAGTTGGTCTGTAATTAGAGTGACTGATAGCTTTTTGTCATTTTAATATAGTGAGACTGTTCAGTGGGTCGTATCCTGTCCTCAGGCACTGCATGAACAAAGCTGACATCCATAAATGGGTCTAGTGATATAATAACTGGGGGAAAATATATATGAAGTAAGATGCAGGTCTGTGTTGGTGAAAGATTTCATCTTACCCCATTCAGTTAGCACTGGTTTTGTCATCTGTATGCTGAATCTTGTAATCTCTATATTATATAACACTTTATCCTGAAAAGATGGTTCTCCAGTGGGATTCTTCACTTCAAGGTTTATTGGGGGTTTTTTTTTGGGGGGGTTGATTGTTTTTTGTTTGGGTTTTTTTTTAATTGAGAAAGGAAATCCAGCTATAAATGAAATTGCATAAAAATGTCATCCAGAACCACTCTGATACATGGGTTGTGTAAATAGGGTTAAAGCAGTGTAACCATGTAAGGAACCATAAAACAATGTTTGGCATAACTGCTTAACTGGATGCACTGGGTGCACAAAACAAATCCTAATTGTGCTTTTTTCCTTTCTTTTTTTCTTCTTTAACTGTGTGTATACTGTGTGAAAGTAACGTGAAATTACCTAAGAATATGGGCTTGGGTACTACAGAGTAAAGTTAAACTTATTTTTGACATGTGTAATCCCTTCAGCCCTTGTCATGGACCTGCACTTTTATAGGACAGCTTTGTTTTGTTTTTCCTTTTAAAAATATTTGTGTGATCAAAGAGCTTTCTTTAAAAAAAAAAGAAATTCCAGTGCAGTAGTTCAAAACAAGGAAAAGTATATTTTTTTGATCCTATCATAACAGGATTTGTGTATGGAAGTGTGAACTAAGCAGGTGGCTTCCTGTTGATTTTATAGCCAGGTGGGCAAGTTCTTGACCACAAGTTGATCTCACAGACTGCTACCTGCTCTGCTTTCCCTGGTGTAAGATCATCCTGC
>NW_010300484.1:27598-28305 GCF_000700745.2 Antrostomus carolinensis | reverse complement strand
TGGTGTAGCACAGAGCCAAGGCGATGGTCCTCTGCACAAAGGAGCATGTTCCTCAGGGTGTGAGGTGTAGGGATGGGGTGAGATGGCATTTGGGATTGATACCTTGTGGGAATGAGAAGAAAATAGCAGCATGTGTTCTCTCTTAGAAATCAGGGATTGGAATACATTTTATTACCCTCCAAGAAGGCTGCTGGATCCACTCAGCCTGCAGAAGGATTGGATATTCATTCCACAGTCTTATTTTTGCCAATTTGAGTTACTAAAGGGTATGTAACCTTTCTCCAAGGGTGTCTTCTGATTTTGGTTCATCAAATTGATTGTGAAAATGCTAGCTGGTGCAGATGGGTTAAGCAAACCAGAAGTTGGAGCAAAATACATGATTCAACCTGAGAATGTGCTTAAAATCAAAGAAACAAGCTTTTCCAATCCAGTATTTCAACTTGTCTACTGAATTGTTCTTTCTTCAGCTGTGAGCATTTGTTTTTTTCCCCTTTCCAGTCAGGAGAAATATCTAGTGCTGGAGTGTGACTTAGTGGTAAACTTCCCTATCAGGGTAACTGTGAGAGTGGATGAGGTACTCCCTCCTCTCTCAGACCTCACTTCAGCTGCCTGATATGTTGGAAGAGTTTGTCAATTTGAATTGAATTTGGGCTCATTTGAGTTTTCTCAAAATAATAAGACAAGGGGTCAAGAAAACTGTTGTCTAT
>NW_010300484.1:18237-27584 GCF_000700745.2 Antrostomus carolinensis | reverse complement strand
TCCCTACATCTACAGCCTCACCCTGCAAACTTATCATCAATCCCTCCAGGTGTGTTTCCTTTGAATAATTGTGTTGTTGCCACATATATATGTATATATAGAGAGAGAGAGAGAGAGACAAATGTGACCTGCTAACGAATTTGACCATCTGCTAATAACTGTATGTATCCCTCCATTAAGAAAAGAGGAAGATTATGATGGCAAAAGTGATCATGCAGTGGGATAGTAGATACCTTCCACACTCTGTTTGCTTTAGCATCGTCTTTAAAAAGATACAGCACTTGCCAGTGTCTTGATGATCTATAGAATCGTACCACAGAATCATAGAATGGCTTGGGTTGGAAAGGACCTTAAAGATCATCCAGTTTCAACCCCCCTGCTGTGGACAAGGTTGCCAATTACTAGAACAGGCTGCCTAGGGCCCCATCCAACCTGGCCTTGAATGCCTTCAGGAATGGGGCATCCACAGCTTCTCTGGGCAACCTGTTTCAGTGCCTCACCACCCTCATCCAACCTACATCTCCCCTCTGTTAGTTTAAAACCATTTCCCCTTGTTCTGCCACTCTCTGCCCATGTAGAAAGTCCCTCTCCCTCCTGTTTCTAAGCTCCCTTCGAGTACTGGAAGGCTGCAATGAGGTCTCCCTGGAGCCTTCTCTTCTCCAAGCTGAACAAGCCCAGCTCCCTCAACCTTTCTTCCGAAGAGAGGTGCTGATGGAAAAGATGATAATGCAGTGGGACAGTAGATACCTTCCACGCTCTGTTTGCTTTATCAACACCTTTAAAACAATACAGCAGTTTCCAATATCTTGATGATGATGGCTTGCTGTTCTCCATCACTGAATTCTTTTGGAGAAGGACCTCAGATTTGGTGTGAAGGATAAATCTTGTCCCTGTTTTGATTGTTAAGCCAGATTGTTTGTTGTTGAGAGGAGAGAGAGCAAGGAAACAAGGGTCTTAACAGCTGAAATAAGTAACAGAAAAGGCAATGAAGGGGAGTTCAAGCAAACTTGAGTTTTGCTGAGTTTGAAGACATTTGGGTACTGTACAGATTCCGAAATTTCCGTGCACGTAACAGTGTCTGAACTCTTCCATGCACTGGATTAAGGGATGTGACGTCTGTCTGTTGTGTGTGGTTTGTTCTTTTCCCTCCTTGGGGGGAAATTGGTTGTTCATTCAAGTGTTTTGATTTGGCAGACTCTCAGTAATATGAACCCAGTGGGTATTGGTGAAGACAAGTTGAAGTGTGCTCTGGCTTTGGAGCAGAAGATGATGCTGTTTATGATAATTAGTTTCTGTGGAAGTTTGTTGTAGTCTGTGATGGACCTCCAGAAGGTTCCACATAGATGAGTTTTAACCTGATGGTATAAAATGCTCGTGTCCCTCAGGATCCAGAATCAGCAGGGCTATTTTGATGACCACCTCAGCTGAAGTTGAGCACTACTACTTTGTTGGATGGCCCTTGCACTGCATTTTAAGGTCCCATGAAAATGGGCAAGACCAGGAATGATTTGACCATGGATAGTGGAGGGGGACAGAGGGTGAGAAATGTGGCTATCCACAGGGTTGAAGAGTTCTGATAATTTAGTTCTTTCTTATTATTTCTGTTTACCTGGGGTTTAGTTTAAATCTGTTCTCACCACGAGCTCATTTCTTCTGAGTGCTGGGACATGTTGACAGCAGCAGAATCAAACCCGGCTCAGGCTAACTAGATCTTGTGTCACCTGTGTATTACAGGTTGTTTTTTAACAAATGAAGAGAAGATCAAAAATATTGTCTGCCCTCAAATCCTGTTTTCCAGAATATTGAAGAATTTAAATGTCAGTCAATACTTCAATACTTGAAAGAAAATTATTTATTCTCAATACTTTTTTACAAAGAAATTTTCCGTAAGCTTGGGAGTAGAAGAAAGTTACTGTAGTACTGAGAGTTAGTCAAAGGCTAATGCTAATTAGGAAATGCTTTGTAGTTCACAGAAAATATGATCAATTTTCTTCGGAAAATTTCTGAAGAAATGATTTTTGTTTAAAACAGCCAGCTTGTATGTTTTGCAATTAATATTTGCAGTTAGAAAATTTGGCATTACTATAAAAGTCTTGTTGCAGTCAAGTGCAAGCTTGCAGGTGCTTCTTTATTCTTATTCATTAGACCACTACTTCTCATAATAGAGTAAAAATCTTTGATGCAGAAAAAAATAATCCAGTTTTAGTTATTTATTAGTTCAGGTAACCCTTTGTGTGTACATATATTTGTTTCATATCTCATTAATATGAATATGGTTTATATGTTTGTAGGAGAGAAAAAGGGGAATGGTGCAAGTAATAAAGCAGGAGTTTTTTGTTGATCCTCTCCACCTGTCATCTACTCCTTTAACTCTTTATTCAAAAAACACCTTAGTCTGTACCAAACACTCCAAGGTACCTGGAACACTTCCTAGGTTTAGCTGTTATTCAGTAAAAATAAGTGTAAAGTCCTCTGGATAGCAGTAGATGTGGAATTTCTCTGCAACTACTAATGTATTAAGACACTAAGAAATTTGGTATGAAAAGAGTCAGAGAAAGCAGCAAAGACAACTTCTTGAATTCTTTCTTGATGCAGAGCATATCGAGGGCTACTAACTACATGCCACTGCTGCCACATTCAAGCACAAAGTTTTTCCTCCAACAGTTATCAAATTATCTTAGAGCTTCCAATCTTTATTTCATTGCCTGGGCTCAGCTCGTCCCAGTATCAGGTCCTTAATCAGTGAACAACACATTTCACACAGTGAGTTATTAAGTTTTCTAAATATCCTCCTTTTCGACGTTCTCAATCTGTCCCCTAATGGCATGACTTCAAAACTCAAATTGTTTGATGAAGACCACCATAATAGTCGGCTTATATAAACCTTTTGGTGTTCTCAGCTTGAATCTGGGGCAGTGATATAATGAAACACATGACTGTCGGGTTATCCAGTTCTCAAGTTTGCTTCTACCTCAAAATCTTTCTCCTCCTGAATTGAAGAATGAATGTTCTGTGGGGAGGGGTTCAGTGTTGGCCAAAATGACCTCATTTCAGCCTCTTAATATCTGTGACTGTGCTAATGCTGAAAGCTTAGGCATTCATTTACGTTTCATCCTTAAAAGCAGTGAGAATGCCGGGCCAAACTTTGAGGTGATGAGAGAAAATTGTGTAATCTTACACGTCAGCAAGCGGCTGGAAGAGGAAGTTTTTTTGTTGTAACTTGCACACTAAGAAGTTAGAAGGCAAAATGTCACTATTTTAACTTATGCCTTGTTAAGCCTTCTATTAATCGTTGCTTTTAAACTCCTCTCTCTCAACCCCTTTTTATGCCAAGATGGATTTGAGCATATGATTTGTCTGTAGAGGACATCACCCCGCGGTGGATCCCAGGAATGTGGCTCAGGTGAGGCACAGCCAGCCTGTAGACAGGGCTCTTTGGTTGGCTTTCACCACTGTCCTACTCACACGTTACACAGCCTTGGGTCAAGTTACTTCTCTACATCCCAATTTCACAATCAGTTAATCTGGGGATGATTCACCTACCCCATGTAGGTGGTATTAGCCTAATTTGTGTTCAGTGTGTAGTTTTCCATGAAGTGCCTTGAAATATTTAGATGGTAAGTGAGAATGTTTAAGTGCAAAGTGTATCATACACCTTTAGTTTCTCCTGACAGTTATTTCTGGAGAACTAGCAGAGCTGTTTGAAGTACCCTGTGTGTGTGTGCTTACCTGTTTACCTTTTGAACTTTACAGCCATAGTGCCTATAAAAGCTATATTGTGGTTTTAGGACATTGTAACTTAATTAAACTTTCAGAGATTCCTGAAGCGTGACTGTCTCCGGCTTTTCTGAAATCCCTGCAAAAGTGAGGCTGTTTACATAAAATCTGAACAGGAGGAGGGAGTGTACTGCAGAGCACCATGTTACTTGCACAACTGAGGGTATGTAACCCTGTAGATTTGTGAATCTTGGAAAAATTGAGGTCAAGCAAGAAGTGAAGTAGTACCTACCTGCAGGAGTGTTTGTATAAATGGTTGTTTCTGGTCAAGTGAAGTAGCAGCCCTTGTTTTGACAGCTAGTACTTAATGTATCATTTGGGCTGCTGATTCTCTGACATCCATTCATTACAGCAGACCTCCTCTGACCAGTGCTTACCAACCAGAGCACTGCAGGCTTGTTGCCTTTCTTTTTTTCCCCTCTTTAATAAGCCCTAGTGTTTCTCAGTTACCAAATGGCAAAGGAATGCTGTGTGTAGCAACTGCAATGGATCGCATCCAAAGGCACAAAATATGGCCTGTTCCTTTTTCCTCCCTTGTCGTAGGGAAATGGGTGTCTCCAAGAGACGCCCATCAGTATAGCCCTTGCTCTTCAGCAACAAAAGTCTGGGTGATCTGATTTTAACACTTGCTACTAGAAAACAGAGGTTTGTCACTCCTGGCAACTGACTTTACAAAAACACTGATAACAATAAAGGGCTTCATGCCCAGTCCTGGCTTGTGCTTGCTTTCTGGGAATCTTCCAGTGTCGTGGTGGTGCTGCTGACCCTCTTGCTTTAACCCACAAAGCTGTCCCTGGGTGGCAAAACTCACAATGTGGTTTGTAGAGCCTGTCTGGTCCCAGTTGCCTTCTGTACCTCAAAGTCTGGCACCTCCACGGGCTTAATAATATCTGAAAGCCTTTCAGGGCTCTTGCAGATACTGTTTAAATCACAGAATTAAAGTTCATTTAGTCTTGAAGTTTATTTCTTGAAGTATTAGTGGAACAAAATGCTCATCACCTGGGCGCAGAAGAGCTTGGTTAGATTTGTGGGGAGGTAAGATGTTTCTGTTCCCAGGAACCTGCTGTGCTGCAGTCAGCTGAAGAAAAATAGCATACATATGCCTCAGCCACTCTAGTATACAATGTGGCTTCTTGGCTTAACGTATTGGCAAGGTGGCTTTGTACTAGATTAACTGATTTACAGGCAGATGTTCTTCAGTGCTGATTTTGCTATATAAGGATGACAGTAACCTTCAGCAAAGAGATGTGCAGAGCTGGATTTATGGACATCTTCAGCTACCACAGCAACATTCTCCAGCATTCACCTGTCAGAGCCCTTGGGAGTAGCACAGAGCCCAGACCATTGTGGGGCAAAGTCGAAAAATACAGGTGATATTCTTGGAAGAAAGAGCGTGGGAATATGGCAAGGATAGCTGAAGGGATGGGAACTGGTAGCACTCTCAGAGGAAGCTTGCAAGGTTAGTAAGTAGGAAAAATTATCTGAAGCTGATGTAAGGCAACTACATATTAGAATTTTGCCTCTGACATCTGTAAAGTAGTTCTGGTACTTACTTTTCCAATATTTTTTTTTCTTTTTTTATGGTTAAAATTTTTTGAACTAAAAGCTGCAAAACTCTTGTCCTAATTAGTAACCAATTTTTCTGGAACTTTTATTGTCAGGCTGGTAGGAGAATTCTATCCCTGGGTCTGAAGTCCTTGAAAGAAAATGTCATATTACTCTCAAGGGAGAGTCATAGGATTTAATACCACTTAAGGGCCCTGACACACAGTCATCTTCAGGGTGTCACGCAAGAGGTACCCACTTAGCTTTCTTGTTTTGTCCTTCAGGATATCTTGTTGCTGTGGAGATTTGCTGATAATGATGGAGTCAAGACAATATTCTCCAATTGTTTCAGAGTTAAGCTAGATACCTAAAGTAGAGGGAGATTAATCCTAGCTGAGAGGTTAAATATAGTGATGTAACATCTAAGAAGAAGGGGAAGAGAAAAAGAAGCAGTGAAGGGCCATTTAACCCACTTAAGGTATGACCTGTGTGTTTGAGGGTCACCTCTCTCCATTGAATATGATGATTTTGGCCTCCAGATTTAAAGCTTCCACTAAATATAAATATTTGTAATGATTTGAGCTTTGGGTACAAAGCTCTTGATTTATATACATGTATTTCGGATGTATAAAAGCTTTCTATTGTTTTCCTTTCTGTTTGGATGCTTAGGTAAGGCATTGCATTTGTGACAGTTTTTATCTTACAGCTTTGGTGTTGCTAAAATGATTCAGTACACAGAATGTGCATAAGGACTTCAAGGAACCTTGGAAAGCACCACATGTATATATACAAATAATTCTGTAAACTAATTCCATTTCCTAACTTTACCATAGACAAATAATCTTTCTCTCCTTCTTTTTGAGTCACTTTCCTTAACTTTTGCAAAGAAAAATACCTTTATGTAGGAGATCCAGGCAGAAAGCCTTCTTAAAGCAGTAACTTTATATGTCCAGTGATTT
Organism: Antrostomus carolinensis; assembly: GCF_000700745.2. Taxonomy (NCBI): domain Eukaryota; kingdom Metazoa; phylum Chordata; class Aves; order Caprimulgiformes; family Caprimulgidae; genus Antrostomus; species Antrostomus carolinensis. The sequence continues at coordinate 21,303 of NW_010300484.1, read as the reverse complement.
ATAGACACCTTTTCCCCAGTGTGTATCTCTGAATCAGTACCTGGTTCTTATTTAGGAGGGCATATTATTCACTTTTCTCTAACATTTAGGAAAGCGGGACATGTTACTCGTTTGAAAATCATACCAGCTCCTTTATCACTGCCAGTCACAGTCAGCAACGCTACATTCCCTGCTTGACACGAAGGAGGAGGTTTGCCCTGAATAAATATAGTAGATAAATGGTCTTTCTGTTCCTCAGAAGAATTTGGGCCACTTCTCAAAGTTGGTGCCAGCAGTACAGTAGCAGAGTGGCATGGTTAAAGTTAATTGCGCTCAGATTTTAGTTAAAAGTCTAACTAGCTTGTCAGCTTTGAATTTATATTTTCACAGTTCACTAGGGAGTGATAATAGGGAGGCTTTGATGTAGCTTGCTGTTTTTTTGCTTTGTACCAAATGCTTCAAAGTTTTGTAAATAATTTTTTTTTATTTGAGGGGGGGGGGGGGGTGGGCATGAGTGACAGTTTAAAGCCAGCCAGAAGAATTGTGATAGACCCTCACCAAGGGGCAGCAGGGGCATCGTAGCTGCACGGCTGGAGTGTTAAAAGAAGATTTGCATGGAGCACCAATGCTGAGCTCTCTAAGAAACAACTCATCAGAGGTTTGTTAATTAGGTGTTACTGGAGACTTGCTGAAACAGTGAAGCTGTGATGCACGAAGCACTACTTCATTAACTCTTTACTATCCCTGTAATACATTTGCTACTTCTCTCCACTCAGGGAAACTGAGGCATGGTGTTTTAATTGTCTAAACTTCCTGAACAGCATTTGAGAGAATAGAAGTGTGAGACTGATTCAGAGCTTATAACACAAGACTGTGGCTTCTAAACCAAGAAAAGCCTCTCTAAAGTAGTTGTTTTGAAAGATGGTAGTTCTAGCTTTGATTGGATCCATAGATTCTTTTCCATATTACTTTTTTTTTATTGCTGGAGAGGAAAGTTTACAATGAATTGTGCTGTATGTTGTACCCCAACCCTGTAACCGTCTGGGAAGGATCCAAGCTGTTCAATCATCTTTCAAATACATGAGCAAAAAGACATGTTTAAAAATATTACTAGAGTTTGCTAGATCTTATTCTAATATTATTGGTTACCTTTCTATTCAAGAGATTACTAGGTTTGATACCTCCCAGGCACCTGTCCTCTGGTTGGAGGGCAGATCAGCTTCCAAAAGTTGGAAGGCTCCTCCTAATTCTTGTTAAAACCACTCTTGAACAATTTTAAAGCATTTTAATATAGTTTTAATTCTTCTTTCTCATTAAATGAAAAGAAATAACTTATTCTCCTGTTTTACCTGGTGATGTACGAACAAACCACTGAAAAAACACCAGCTGGTTTTCTTGCAAGTGCAGCCAGTTGTATTTTCCTGGATGGATGGATTCCATCACCCAGATCTTATTGCAAGAAAGACCTTGTCTCACAGAAGCTTCTATCGAGCAGCTAGGAGTTTCCATGCTGCAGTAGAGACTAACTGCCATGAATGCTCAATAGTGGAAATCATCTCTAAAATCATAGAATTGTTTGGTTGGAAAAGACATTTGAGAGTCCAGCTGTACCTGTCCACTACTGAACCATATCTCTGAGCACCTTGTCTACCTGTCTTTTAAATCCCTCCAGGGATGGTGACTCAACCACCTCCCTGGGCAGCCTGTTCCAGTTCCTGAGAAGAAATTTTTCTTGACATCCAATCTGTGCATCCCTTGGCACAACTTGAGGCCATTTGCTCTTGTTCTATCAGTAGTTACTTGGGAGAAAAGACACACGTCCGCCTCTCTACATCCTCCTTCATCCTCCTTTCAGGGAGTTGCAGAGAGCCAGAGGGTCTCCCCTCAGCCTCCTTTTCTCCAGGCTCAACAACCCCAGTTCCCTCAGCTGGGAACTCAGCACACTTGTGCTCCAGACCCTTCCCCAGCTCCATTGCCCTTCTCTGGACACGCTCCAGCACCTCCATGTCCTTCTTGTAATGAGGGGCCCCAAACTGGACACAATATTCACACAGCCTCATTGATGCTGAGTACAGGGGAAAAAAAATGTTTGTGTGATACTAAGGAATTGAGTATCAAGCCCATGACCTTGAACTGTCTCTTCAGTGGGCTGCTACTCTTTGGAGATCTGTTCATTGAGCTGCTCTTTTCACTGAAGGAGGGTTTGCAAAGTGACCTAGCTGTGTTCAGACGTGGAGATAAACTGCCTTTGTACCTGAGGTTACACAAGCGTAGATTACCATGGCCAGAGTTGACTAACAGGAATGTGGTCTGATCTTGTTCTGGCTAACCCCAGTGAAAACAGGATCATGTATTGCCAAAACTACTGGAGCATCTAGTTGCTTTGAGGAGTCCAACAGGCTACAGACAGGTTTTAACCATCTGAGTGGGAAGTGACTTTCTGTTTTGCAAGTCCTGCAACACTTGATTTCAGCACCTGTCTGGATGGTTCAGAGGTAATGTCATCGCCTGGAGGAATAGCTGGCTTTATTTAAGAGGAAAAAATTTAAAAAAAGTTGGGGTTTGTCCATTCTGAAGGGAGAAACCATAAGACTAAAAACTTGTCTTGAGAAGATTCTTGGGCGTTCAACAAAAAGAATCCATTCATAAGACAAACAATTAAATATTTACTTGTAAAAAACCATTACTGCTTTAACATAACATAGAGAGGCTTGCTTCCTAAATTTCAGTGCGGGCTGAAATATTGTGTTGATATTTAACAAAGCACACTCAGCCTCTGTGTATTTGAAATAAGTGAGCTTCACAGTGGAAAGAGTCACAGTCCAATGTAAGGGTGGTTTGTTGGGGTTTTTATTCCAATTAGTGTTTTGTATGTTTGAGTTCTGACTGTATTCAGAATTCTAGCCTATCTCACAATTACTGCCTTGTGTTGTAAGCATTATGTTTGAAAATTATTTGTTTGGAGGAGAGGATGTTGCTCCTGGTTTTTTTTATGACAAGGTTTTAAAAGAAGTTTCTCTGATGTCTTTAAAAAGTGTACATGTACTTCATTACGCTGTCTTGACAGTACTCAAATTAATTTTTTTT
>NW_010300484.1:17428-18209 GCF_000700745.2 Antrostomus carolinensis | reverse complement strand
CCCTACATAGGACACATGTGGATGTCACACAAGGAATGTTTAAGCTGTCAACTGAATTTCATGCTTGTACTTAGGTGAGGTTGGGATTGCGTGTTCTCGCGGACAGTTTGGGCTGGCTGCTGAGTGTGGATGTGAACTGGCTCATCCTGTAGCCAATGTGGGTTGAAGTGGATCAGACAGCATCTCCTGGAGGCCTCATAGCAACATTGTGAATATTGGGACAGGAGAGGGAGAATTCTCCTTGCTCAGATTCCTCCAGATTTTGACTTAGTTTGTTATATCCTGAAGCAGAATATCCTCTACACATACCTGATCTCTTTCCCATACAATAGAGGAAATCTTGAAAAGAAAGGATGCAGATACTACTCTGTAGTACACAATGTAGAAAACCAGCAAGAATAGTCATAATTCTGTGTTCTGAGCAGCTTTTGAATTGTATCTAGGTAAATAAAGATCAAGGCTGCACTCTAAATGAAAACAAAAGACTGAATAGTTTTCATTATGTGAATGTGATTTCCAGAGACATGAACAGTAGAGAGCTGGGAGTCTTCAGCCTGGAGAAGAGCAGACTGGAATCTGATCAATGTCTATAAATATCTGAAATGTGGGGGCCAAATGGATGGGGCTGGGCTCTTTTCAGTGGTGCCTAGTGACAGGACAAGGGGCAATGGGCAAAAATGGGTTCACACAGCTGGAGCTGAAAGATTTTAGTTTTTCACTTCGAGTCTCTGTCAAGAATAACTCTGAAGTACTAAAGAAGAGTTTTTGATGTTCAGCCCTG
>NW_010300484.1:7337-17285 GCF_000700745.2 Antrostomus carolinensis | reverse complement strand
TGCAACCTGGTGTAGGAAACCTGCTTTGCCAGGGGCGTTGGACTAGATGATCTCCTGAGGTCATTTCCAACCCCCACCATTCTGTTATTTTTTTTAATAGTAAACTTAAAAGACTGGAGTACCAGCCTGTTCACTGGCCTCTGACTGTCCATGCTATTAAATTGGAAGCACAGTCCCTGACCAAATGATGCTTGGATACAATGCCCTGGCCTGTTTTAGGAAACTAGCACATATCAGGATCTCTTCTTAGGAAGTAATTTTGGTGCAGCTGCCCCATTTTGGATGATGCAATGCAGAGGTCTAGTGATTTTAGGTTTGCAGCTTGAGATACTTGAGACCTCAGCTTTTTTTGTATTCGTATTGCTTCAAATCATCGAGTTGCATGTATTCAAAGTATTTCTACTCTTAACTTAAGAAAAGCTCTGAAAGGTTTTCAGATTGAGGTTTTTGACAGGTACTTCAAAGAGAAACAGAAACTAAGGGCATGACTTCATATCAGCATGCTCTGTAGCCCAGGTCAAAGTAGAATTAAATTTCTCAGGTGAGTATTCAGTTAATTTAACCACAAGACTCTCGATTGTTTGACTCTATGTATTTTTGCATCCGATGAGATGTATGTAGTCTTGTAGAGCTCTGCTTCCTTCACTGCAAACCTCTGATTCATCTCTGAAGAAGTCTGTCCTGCTCACTGCATGAGGGGAGGTCCTATGCAAAACAGAACACGTAGCTACATCATTAAAATGGTATCAGTATGGAAAAGCACAAAGGTGCTGAAAGAGCAGGACACCTGAATATTCTTGTGGATCTGAGTTACAGTAATCCCTCCAGCACCCATAGGCTTCTGTGACTGTTGAGTGTTTAGCTCTGAAAATTGTCACTCTGTAAAACAGGTTTTGAAACTCAGGTTCACGCAGCTGGAGCTGAAAGATTTTAGTTTTTCACTGTGAGTCTCTGGCAAGAATAACTCTGAAGTACTAAAGAAGACAAGAGTTTTTGATGTTCAGCCCTACTGCTTTGTTGTACATTTGTTATATGTGAGAATGCTTGGGGTTTTGTTTTTTTCATCCTTCTGTATATTCCTGGATTAAAGAAATAGGCATTATTTCAGGTGATATTATTCATGGCTGCATGGTGAGAAGTTATAGTTTTATTAGAGAGACAAATTATGTCTCAGGGAAATATGCTGGTCAAATCACCTTTTATTTAGAAGGCTGTACCGTATCCAACATGTCTGCATACAAACCAGACAAATTTGGAATTTTTTTTCCTATTTGATTTCATTTTTTGATGCATTGACACTTCTGCCTTTTTTTTTTTTTGGGTTACAGTTTCTTATATAAGTATAGTCAGCTCACTCACAATGGGAGGTGATATAAATACCTGGCTAGAAACTCATCCTCTGAAGTTGCTCTATTAATCCATGCCATCAGGGATGCTTCTTATGTATGTCACCTTGTGAACAGTGCAGGTGAGAAAATGGAGCAGGAGAGCTTTCCATTCAAATAGTGGTTTCTGTAAATACACTGGGTGGTATTTTTAGATGCCTTTGGCTATCTAATTCTTTGTGTGTGATGTCCTTGTGTATAATGTACACATGCCTGGTGCTTGCCTACCGCCACATCTGTGCCTGTATGTGCCTAGCACAAATATACAGACAGACCATGTCTTGCTAGCATGGTTTATTAATTAGATCTAATTCATTGCACTCATTGGGAATTCCCTGTGAGCACTTCAAAGCACTCAATGCTGATATTTGCTTGCTAGCATGTGATTCCTGGTGTGTTAGTTACTGTCATGTGGCTAAGAAGACTTCTTGAATCTGCAAAGTACCTCATTTGTGATGAATAAAGCTACACAGATACTAGAGTCTTTAGACACTGATAGCTGGTTAAGAACTGTGTTAATTGCTGTGTTACGCTGGGGAAAGCAATGCTTCTCAAGCTCTTAATCAAAGGACCATAGCCCCTTTGAGAGCAACATCCTCCTTCAAACTCTCTTACCTCCAAGTGTTTGGCAGCTGGGAGTGAGAGAGGTACCAAAGTAGTTTATACTGAAGTAAGCAAAACCCTATTATCTCACAAACCCCTGGTTTTACTGTTTCAGTTAGCTTTTTAATTAGGTACTGACTGCTGTGGGGGATTGGTTCTTACCTGTGTCTGCTTGCAAGCAGTGACTCGTCCCTGTCAGCTGAGTGTGAACGGATTGCATGTGGGGCTTTCGCAATCATCCCATGGCCCATCTTCTAGTGTCTGGCAAACCAGTGTGCTAACATCTTGGTTACAGAGAAAGTAAGAAGTCAAGATTGTCTTTTCGTTCTGTTTTCATGAAAAGAGCTTTTAGAAGAATGAAAAGGAATATCATGTGAAAAGCAAGACTGGTGGGGAAGGCAACAGCTCACTTGGTGCACTTGGGTTACAGAGAAAAAGTGCGTGTGTGCACACAGAGATCGTGGTCTCTTTACAGAATCCCAGAATGGCCTCGATTGGAAAAGACCTTTAAGATCATCAAGTCCAATCATGAACCCAACACTAACCCATGTCCCTCAGCACTGTGTCTACACGACTCTTCAATCTCTCCAGGGATGGGGACTCCACCACTGCCCTGGGCAACCCCTTCCAATGCCTCAGAACCCTTTCAGCAAAGAAATTCTTCCTCACATCCCATCTCAACTGCCCTTGGTGCACTCCAATTTACATGATTGCAACCAAAACCTTTTTCCAGTTTCCTACCTTCCCCACAAGTCACATGTTCCAATAGTTTGACTTTTGTATTTAATATAGAACATGTCAAATGTGTAATGTAGGAAAAACAAACAAACAAACAGTTTAGACCTCTCTGAAATACCTCAAAATGTTGTGTGTGGAGAAACCATTTATGTATTATTACTGTGGAGTATTTTAAGAGTAACAGTGGTAGCAATGCTTACAGGTCAGGTAAAAACTTCTTGTGCCAGGGTATAAAAGCCTCAATACTGTGTCAGTGCCTCTGTGTTACAAGATGCTTCTCCATCCTGTCGTATTCCTGTGACATACCTTACACTTTAATCCTCAACATTTCTGACTCCACAGTATGAACTCAGTTTTGGGGGTGGATCAGGGCAGAAAAGGAAAGCTTTGTGTTTCTTGGAGAGCTGTTACAGTTAATCCTGGAGAGCCAGAAGCTGCTCAGGTTTTCTTCCCTTCAGATACATGTTATCACACATTAACTTTATCTTGATTAATTCTGCAAAAGATATGGGAGCAGTTCCCTTGAGTTCTTGTGAAAATGAGAGGGACGTACTATCTCGCCATCATCCTCTCTTGGCGTCAGAGTGTCTGTCTACTGGCATTACTTTAAGCCAAGGGAAATTGCTTGACATCACTTAAATTTCTGAATATCTAGACAGCGGGAGTTTGGCACTCCGAGGGTGAATTCTGAAGCCACTTTTATCCATTGGGTGGTATAGATCATGTTAACACCCATGTTTTATTGCTTTTACTCAATCCTCAAGGTAGACTTCTCCAGGTGAAGTAGCAGCAATTTCAAGACGTGCTGCTGACCAAGATCAGGATTTTCTTTTTTTGTTTGTTTTTTTCTTCTCCTTTTTTGACAGAGATGGGCAGATGCCACACTCCTAAGTGCACAGAATTTCTAAACATAAGTTTGCATTTATGGTAATTGTAAAAGAAGAGATTCAGATGTTTTTTCAGAGTCTGAGGTAAATCTTCTGTGTAATATAAGCAAATTAATCTCCACAGTGTAGAAAGTCACACAATTTCAAACCATGATTTCCGTACACGGGTATCATATCCGGGTAATGGGTATAGATCTATGTAAAGTGCATGTCTTTGATACAGATCTTATTCAGAAGTGTCACTTTTAGCTTATTTTATTTGATATAAACCTTTAAAAAAAAATTCAAATAGCCTAGATTCTGCTAGGGAAACTTTCTTCTGAATTTAGCATGAAGTGGGGTTTTTTTGATTTGATTTTTTTTTTTTTTTTCAGAAAATCTTTTTCAGATGTGTTTCAGACTTTTGCTTTGATCAAGAAACAATTTGCCAAGCAGACTATTGAAATCCATGAAAGGCTCTATACTGCTTTTCTGAAGGAGACCCAAAAAAAAAATGTTTTAGGAAGTTCATTCCGAGTTTTGTTTCTTCAGACATCAGCTCAAAGCAAGGCTTTGCCAAACAGATTCCCCCTGAAATGCCTGTTGTCTGTCTCCTCTTTTTTTTTTTCTTTGCTTTTCATTTTTGTTGTTCTTTGACAAGACTATCTTAGTAATGTCAAAAAAGACCTCGCTTAACCAAAACAGCAGCAGTTAACAATATCCAGTCTCTGATCAATGTTTTCCTCCTGAGACTTGTGTAAGTTTATTTTGCCATTCTTGAGAGGTGGTTGCTTTGACAGTCAACTCTGCCTTTGATATTACAGCTAAGTAAAGCTTCTAAATTTGTCCTGGCTGTGTTTTCTTTTTGAGGATTTTCTGGACAAGTGTTTCAGCTCTTCCTTTCCTGTTCTGTCTGATATCTAGGGATAAACACACCCGGACGCATGCACATACACACACATGCTGTTTTATCCAGAGTGCTGTGCATCATTCTGCTGTTGGTTTCATGTGATTAGAGTCTTAAACTACTTGTTTCATTCCAGTTTGGTCTTGAAGGAATATTTGACATTTTATTTTATGTCATCACCATAGTTCTTGTCTTGCTCAAGGATCATTTAATTATCAGTCTTTTCCATATTTTCTTATTAATGCAGGGTATTCCAGTGACTGAATTTTTCTTTATTGTAGTAGAACCTGAGGAGAAATGACAGAGTGACTTAGAGAAATTATATGTCAATGTCTTCCTTTTGAAAACTTTACTCAATAGCAGTAAGAGTAATAAAATAAGTAATAAAATAAGTTTTGGAATTCCATGGATGCAGGGAAGGGGTTTTTTTTGTTTGTTTTAATGAGGATACTGAATCAGGTTTAAGGGTAAAATGTATCAGAAGCACATTAATTTTAGAATCTTCTTTATTTACTTAACAGGAAAGTCCTGCATGCACTAAAGAACCAGTACATCAATTATAGCTTCAGTGGTTTGTGGCCATTTTGGATCTCCAGATGTTCTTCTGTGTAGATGTGTAGGTAGATCTTTAAGTCATGTGGAAAGTTAATATGTTTGAGAATCTTGTATGCTTTTAAAATTGAAACTGGACTGTCCTTTTCAACTTTACCCCAAATACTTTGTCCTACAAGAACTTACTAGCAGAAGTGAGTCTAGAAGTCAGGAGTCTTGAACTACCCATTGACTTTCTTGTGGCTTGCCCTTCAGTAAGAGCTGCTGTAATTAAATGTGGTGTATTTTCTAAAATTGTTTAAATGTATAAAAATCATAGAATGGTTTGGGTTGGAAGGGATCTTAAAGCTCATCCAGTTCCAACCCCCCTGCCAGCAGCAGGGACACCTTCCATTAGACCACGTTGTGCTCAAAGCCTCATCCAACCTGGTCTTCAACACTTCTAGGGAGGAGCAGCCACAGCTTCTCTGGCCAACCTGTTCCAGTGTCTCACCACCCTCACACCAAAGAATTTCTTCCTCACATTTCATCTCCATCTCCTCTCTGCCACTTTCAAGCCATCACCCCTTGTTCTGGCACTCCCTGCCTTGTCCTTGTCCAAAGTCCCTCCCCAGCCTTCCTGGAGCCCCTTCAGGTACTGGGAGGCCACTAGAAGGTCTCCCCAGAGCCTTTTCTTCTCCAGGCTGAACAGCCCCAACTCTCTCAGCCTGTCCTCACAGCAGAGCTGCTCCAGCCCTCGCATCATCCTCGTGGCCTCCTCTGGACTGGCTCCAGTAGGTCCATGTCCTTATTATGTCCATACTGTTTTATTTCCTTTTTGTGGGCAAGAGTGAATTGGGCTTTGGTACTTCAGAAAGGCAGTAATGGGTGGTCAGCAGTCATAATTTTAGTAATGATGTGTATTAAAGACTGAGGAGAAGCATAAGAGCAATTGCTGATGTTTCTGAAATATGCCATGGGGCAATGATACTTGGGTATAAATGGTGCTTGTTTTTCTATACCTTGGTAGCTGAAAATGGGGCTTTGTAGAGAGACTGGGAACTTGGTTTCTATCTGGAAGGTATTTATCACCTATATGTTCAAGTCTTAGTTGAGGATGCCTCCTGAAGTGGTGTTGATGTGCTAAAAGGAGCACTTGGGATGTATATCTGTCCAGTTGGGGTGATGAATGTCAATGCCACTTGCTATCACTTGGGCAATTGGTGTAAAGCCAAAGATGGTGGGTCTCATTCCAGGGTCTGCACTGCACAGGCAGTTTGTACCATCCCTGGAAACACCCACCAGAGTGGTATTTGAGGAGAATTTGGAAAGCACAGCTGCATTTTCCACAAACTTAGAGAGAAACCTTTGTAAAATCCCTTTATTGGACCGACGTGCTGCTGTGATTTTTGAGTCCATCTCAACGTGCGGATGACAATGTTTTTATAAGAAGTAACATCAGTTACAGGGTGGAGACTGAAGCACCCATAAATTAAATCATGTGTGGGCAGGTGATGGAAAGATAGGAGATAAACCAAGGTCTTTGGAGGCTCTGTCTAGCCTGTCCTCCTCTGCACACTAAGAAACTGAGGGGGAAGGACAGAAGTAATATAAAGAGAAGGAGGGAGCAGCAGAGAATGAACGAAAAGCAAAGGAAATCATGGAAGAAAAATGTTAATATATCAACACAATTTCCATATGCAAGAAATGTCCTTTTGCCAGCTCATTGGTTTTATTTGCAAGGGGTATATTTCTATCTTTCATATAGTAAAGACTGCTATTTAACTGGAGAGTTATCCTGGGTTTGTCAGAGGAGCAGATCAGTTTATACTTGGGATACAGAAGATTTTAGGTAAAGTTTTCCATGCTCCCAAAAAATCCTAACATGAAATTTTTCCCAAAACTTCAACCTTTTGAATTACATTTATGAGAAACACTGGAGTGTTTGGGGGGTTTTGTTTGTTTTGTTTTGTTTTTTTTTCTTTTGCTTAAGCAAGTTTGATTTTTACTGCCAGTCTTGGTGGTGTCTGTTCTGGAGAGTAGCAGGAAAAGCTGATAAGGGCATAGGACAGAAATCTTTGTGCTTATCTCACTGCAACACATGGAGCTGAGAGTGCATCCTTTTCCTGTCCTAGGACAGGAGACGTAAACTGACCATCTCCTGACAGCAATGACTTCAAACAGAGCCTCTAACGTCTAGAGGGTATGAATCTTCTCTCAGCTTCAGGGGCCAGCTAGGTGAAAGTGGGTCACTGACTGTTTAGAAAGCTGGTTTTGTGCCAGCAAATAAAACAAAACAAAAAAACCTCACCACATTTCTGATAACTGCTGGGTCAATAGACATCTCTGTAGACATTGTAGTGTTCTGTGGTTTTTTTTCCCAAAGGGCATAAATTCAGCATGACTCCTAATTGTTTTAGACATCTATCAGAAAGTGAATTAAGATAGTTTTTAAAATAAAAAAACAAAAAACTGTTTTTTCTAAGACAGTTTAATAAAAATCAAGTGTTATGTTATCAGATATGGAACAAAGGTCAGACAAAAATTGTCCTCAAAGAGGGGTTATTTGGACAGTGAGTGTCATTATAGACGAACATCAGAGGTTTTCTTTTATGTATTGTCTTTATGTGACCTAGAAATGAAGGGTCTAAGTCAAAGGGAATGTGAATTGGAGCAAGGAGAACCTTCCACCAGCACTGCCTGAGCCTTGGTGTGACTGGACATCAGGATCTTAGCCAGGGTCTGTGCTGTGACTCTAGGTTAGTAACCAATTCTTGGGAAAAAATATAAACACGGTTATGAATTGGTTAGACCAACTCATTTCTGTTTCATTTAATAGTTAAGATTTCATTCCTCATTTTCACCATTAAGATAGGTAAGAGCAGCCTCAGCTTGTAGCTCTTCTTCTGGCCATATGTGGAAATATGTCTCAGTGGCCAAAGCCCAGGACTAGAAACCCAGGAGTCCCACATCAAATATTGATGCTACACAGTTTGGGGCAAACTGATTCACTGCTTTTTGGGCTTTGGTGCCCCCATTGGTAGAACAGCCCAAGATCTCCATGATAATGCCAAGTTCAATACAAGAGGATCACAGTGGGAAAGAGACTTTGGAAAGGCACAATATTTCTCTTCTAATTAACTGCCTGCCTGACAACCCAGCAGTTTATGTAGTGGCTGTGCTCTGAAGTCTACTTTCAGGTAAGTGTGGCATCAGATCTTCAGTTACCCAGAGATCCTGGGACTAAAGCAATTTGCCCAGATTTGACAGCAGTGTAGTACACTGCCACATCAGCTGAAGGTGCAGCCTTATTATTTGAACCTTTATTTATTACTCTGACATTGGCATGCCTTGCTAATGCAAATCTCCTCATCTGTTTCATAAGTTAACTTTGAGACCTCACCAAAGCTGAAGAAATAGGGATGATCTCATCCTTTCCCTTTGTTTCAGGATGCAGAACAGTTCCTCCAGGTTGATTGATTTTTTTATTTTATTTTATTATTTTTTTTAACAGTCACTCCTGGTAAATGTAAGTGCTGTATGAATTATTAGCATTAAATCTCAAAGCTTTTTCAGCTCTAGTCTGGAATTTGAGGTTTACTGCAGTCCTTAATCTCAGCTCCTGGTCACATAACTTTGGTACGGGCTGGCTTTGATTGGAAAACCAGCAGACTTTTATCTCTTCCCTCCTTCCAATCAGGTATGTTTCTATCCCAGGGAACCTCAAATACCTTCCTAAATACTGCTCAGATAATACAGAGGCTCTAGGACCCTTCAGCAGTGGGATGAATGGGATCCCTAGAGTCGTATGATTAATCTCATTATAATCTCAACTTTCTAGTTCTCTTCCAGTCCCCATGAATCAGATGCAAATTGTACCCTGTAGATTTGGCTCAGGCTGTCATCTATAGCAGACTGTCAGCTACTTATCCAGACCTCTTCTGGTATTTAAAAAAATAATCGTGGAACCTTTCACGTTACCTTTCTCACATGGATATCAACTCTTCAGGATTCGTATTATTTTCAGCCCTGCTTTAAAGACAAAAGCACAACTGCTGGTGAAAGTTGCAAAGTCTTTTCGTGAAGTGCTGTGAATCTGAGATTAATTTTTTTATGACTGGAGTTTTTCTTCTACCTTCAAACTAGTGATGGACTAAAGGCATAAATTTTGACAAGTTTCAGATTCAAAATCCAAATACAGGGATGTTGAGGATGGTCTTTTGAGAAGCAGAGCAGCTCAAGCTGGGAATTCAGCTCCAAACTTATACCCACATCACCTTTTCTTCAAGACAGGAAAACTAGGAATGGGTCTGGGCACTGAGTGTGGAGATCCCAGTCTGTGAGGGAACACAGCACACCTTGTGCACAGCTCACCCTTCCCCTAGACTTTGCAAAATTAGATCAGCTTCCTCTCTCAGAATCAGTTTTACCATCTGCATCAGGACAGAGTTACACTGTGGCTGGTTAGATGGTGCACTATGAACTGGGGCATAAAATGCAAAGCCAGAAATTTGGATGGTGATTCTACCCACCTTTTTTTACTCATCCCTTTGTTACTTGTATTTCTTTGGATGTTTTCCTTATTCACAATAGTTTGGTCCTCTTTAGGTCTAACACTGAGAAAGCATTTTGATGCTTTCCCATAGGAGGGATATTGCTTTAAGTTTTATTAACTAATCAGTAACTCTTGTCTTAAGGAAACTTGCCATTTGCTTTCCACTCTAAAAAAAAACAATTCAAGTAGCTGTTGGTTCAGCAAAAAGCATCTGTCCTCTTATGAAGAGCCTGACCTGCAACTGTAATTTATCACCCATCCTCCACAACACTTGGCCACTGTCCGAAAGGACACGGTACCAAGTTTCAATAATTCGTGTTGCGTATTGCACAGCTCGGGGAGGCTGTCACTCATCTCTCACAC
>NW_010300484.1:6816-7315 GCF_000700745.2 Antrostomus carolinensis | reverse complement strand
AGGATGTGTGGAACCGTTGTTACGTGAGTCGCATCAGCTTTTCCGTGCCCCAGGACATTTAGGAAGCTAAACTCCACCGCCTTCCACCCGCCTGCCAGAGATTTCATGAGTGTCGGTAAATTCCTTAGTTACTTGAGAAGCCGTTGCTATAGAAAATGTCCTTTTATACTTGTTTGTACTGGCTTGTCTAAATGAGTGTCAATACTGGCATCTGACTGGGCAAAAAAAACCTGTCAGTATCTGCCTTCTGATGTTAACATTGGCAGCAGCTCCTTGCAACTGTTGCAGGGAAGTAGCTCTGGTGGCCAAATTCTTTCAAAATTCAGATATTACCTGTTGGAATATTTAACTCTTTCATGAGATATCTAAAGGGTGGGTGTCAAGAGGATGGAGCCAGACTCTTTTCAGTGGTGGCCAGTGATAGGACAAGGGGTAACAGGCACAAGCTGGAACACAGGAGGTTCCACGTAAACATAAGGAAAAACTTCTTTACTGTGAG